>NC_046185.1:50963259-50968259 GCF_011004875.1 Balearica regulorum gibbericeps | reverse complement strand
GTAATAATCAAAGGAAAAATCCAGAGTATTATTAATCATCGAAGCAGTACTTTTTTGCTACTTCTATCAGCACAGCGTTTAGATCCTGTTCGCTAACCTGAAGTGCTAGAAATAATGATCAGTTTTAATATGACCTCATAAATAATGTAATAATAAACCAAGAGGATCTCATTCCCTATTCTGATTGGTGGAAAATCAATTGCACATTGCCTGGAAATGACTGACTTTCCATTACTGTGATTTTCTAATTGCATTCAAACACAATGTCTTGTATGGTGCCAGACAGCCATGCAAAAAGTTTTTTTTTCCTTTTTGCTTTTAAGAAAAACAAGATTTCCATTGTTGCAAATTAATTACAAATAAACAGCTACAACCCCCTGTAAATCAATTACTACCACAGTTAATGAAAAGTTGGTTGGTGTAAACTACTCTTGGCTTCAGATTAGAGGCTTAACGCACAAGAATAAGAGTAATACAAGAAGTAACAATGTTGTGGCTTGAACATTAAGGGCCACTTTCTCTCCTTTTAAAAAAAAAACACAAATAAATCCTTAAGCAAGTGCAATTCTGCACAGTAACAGGACTTTCTGGGAGTAGCTCCATCCTGCTTCCATGCTGAGGATCTGCAGACTTCTGGGGCTGTGGCCTGTAGGAAGCTCATCTGGTTTATTCTTATTCCTCTCCCTGTCTTGCCTTTCCCTATGTCACCACCAGAAACAGAGTCCCATTAAAAAAAAAAAACAAACAAAAAAAGACAAACCCGCCAAACTGAAAAAAACCCCAGCCCAACAAAAAAAACCCACAGACTCTACAGCATGCATGAAATGTACCTCTGAACCCAAGAATTTAGGACAGGAGCAGTGACAGGATTTATAGAGGTGCGAGGTTCCATTGGGTTTGTCATTGCCGTGTCCACAATTGAGTAGCTTCCTCGTTATGTATTTATTTTACAGAGATTTTGTAAAGAATACAAAATCAGTTTTGATATCCATCCAAAGTCTTGATTGTAAGACTGGTCATACTATTCATAAACCCTCAGGCTTCTCCCTTGGAATTTCAAGGAATTAATTTTTCACTAAACACCTGCTAAAAGGCTATGCTGTTGCACTTGGGCATACGATTTAATCTTTTTGTGCTGTCTCCCAGCACTTTCATTGCTGTCTATGGATTTCACATGCAGGGAAAATCTGAGCCCAGCACTAAAGAGATGAGGACAAAAAGTAGTATCCATACAGTCAGATAAAAAAAACCAAACAACAAAAAACCAGGAGTATTTTACATATGCCCTCTTCCACACAGGACTCAGAGTTTCTCCATGTTTCTGACAGGTATACAGATAGGACTGTTTATTAAAAAAATTGCAGCACATATGTGAGCTCAGATATAGCAGTTTACAGCAGTGAAAATAGAGGAATTGCTACGTGCAAGTGTATATTACACGCTGAACTACACTGCTGTATATAGTATTAACTTGTACTGCTTTACTCACCTCATACAACGGAATCCAAATTAGGTCCCATTATTACATTGAAGGCTCAAACTCAATAGCAGTTAAGCTTCTTTGAATGGATTCCCTATTGTATAAAAAGTATGCCAGTCTTTGACTGCCAAAATCAATTAGTCACATTCATTATGCCTCTATTTATTAATGCTGTACACTTTATAATGCATTTGCTGCTGAACAAAGAAAGTTATAAAATATCAAATATGTGTTATGATTGTAATTATAGCAAAAGAAGTAATGATCTCTTTTAGTCGCTAACTGGTTACAAAGCTCCTGTAAAGATTACATTAGTGGCGACAGATTTATGATCTTTTCCAAGATGTAATCCTTTCTAGCTCACATTTTTCAACAGAAGAACTATGTGATTGGTTACAGGTTATTGCCTTCAATAGTTATATTCAGCAGAGATTATTGTGCTTCTGCCTCCCATAATCCAAACACACAATGTAATCCTAACAGATGCAATTTTAATCTGTATTGCACTATTATAATAAAATGGGGCACCATAAGGCTTTTTACCAATATCGGGTTCGGTGCTAATTCGATGATGTTAAGAATGACCGACTAGTATTAAAATCCAGCAAATAGTTAAACCTAATGCGAAAATGAAGGAAGAACAACATTGGCATTCTTGCAACAGTGGGTTTTCATGGCATTTACTATCAAGCTGTTACACCTTAACTTACAAAAAAATTAATTCTAGCCATCAATATCATGCAGCTAACAATTTTTCTGAATACTGCTCAGTAGCAGTTGAAATCTACATTACATTTTACCTTCCCCTCATAGATGCTGCTGCATCCTACAGTTAAGAAAGAAGGAAGATTTTTAAAAAATATATTATTAATATGAAGCTGGAAAAAGATGCTGACATATACGGAAAAATGAAAGGCCAGGTGAAAAACTTATGAAGGTTCCATATTTCTACCATAAACAGAGCATGTACAAATTGCACTATGTTTCCTAACCTTGGCTCCCACAGTATAGCTAGTGGCGGTACCCCAGTACTCCCTTCTTTTCCAAAAATGTGTCCAACTCCCTCTGCTTATTTCCACTGCTGACTTTGGCAGAACGCTCCATATTCCATCCACCCTTTTTTATGAAAAAATATTCCCTCTTAAACTGTTTGTCTGCTGTAGTCCAGTCACAGCCTCAGTCATGAACCCTTTGTTTTCAAATTAGTTGCTACTTCAAAAAGCTGACTGGCATCAAACCGATTTCCTTTCAGGAATATAATCCATCTCTCTTAAATCCCCGCTCAGACTTTTTTCCATAAGCTAAATAGGTCTCATTTTTCTGTCTTCACATTGTATTTTTTAAGAATGAAAAAATATCTTTTTACCAAATGTTCCTTTGAAACTTTTTTTTTTTTTTTTTTTTTGCATTCAGCGCTCTACTATCCTTTACCCCACTTTGTATGCTTGCAGGAGATGTTTCATAATATGGTTAGAAGCCCTCTTTTTTACCGGCTGGACCTTGGCAGTATGACTCTCTCTGCTCAATGAATGCTGCCGCATGAGGTTCTCCCACTTTGCGCCTTGATCTTGCAAGTTGTTACAGGCGCTGCTGAACCCCTGCGCCCGCATGTGTAGTTTTAGAAACAGAAGATTTCAGCAGCTTCAAGGCACAGGGGCTTGGGCCAAGGTATTTTATATTTCTGCTGCACTAATGACCTACCTGAGAACCCAGTGGGCCAGCCATACAAAGTGATGGAACTAAGGCCCTGCGAAATGCTGCTGTGCTGTGCCACTTGGTGGATGTGTTTGTTATGGCAGGTAACTGGGGCAAAAAGGGGTTAATGATACAGACTGGGACATTACCGATTTCTTTTTTTTTTTTCCCCCTAGGATTAACTTCTGGAAAAATGGAGATAAATGGAGACAGTGAACCTAGCCAAATAAGAGTGGAAAAGACGTGAAGGAGAGAAAGAATGGAGTAAGGAGCAACGACAAAGCTGCGAAAACAGAGTGAGCACAAGACTGACCTTTTGGTCAGCCCAAGCACATTGCTTTACATATTCTGATTTCTATACTGTATTCTTTGCCCAAATCAATCCTTAATCTAGTTCAATAACTTCCTCCCTACCATAAATTTACCATTTGCAGACCAACCTGTTGTGGGATACTGTTAGTGAAAAGAATCTGGAAAACCAGGCAGAGTACGTTGGGTTTCCTTTTGACATCTGTAAGGAATATGCATCACCTAAGACTGTAAACAACATTATTTCTGAGAATAGCCTGCACATCCCAAAATATTTCATTGTTGTAGCTTGTTGAAGCAACCTTGATACCCCCCCATAAGTATTACCCTTAAAAACCTCCTGAGCAAATTTAAGCTGAACCAGGAGAAGCCCACCCACACTGCTACCTTTCTAGAATTAATCCCCCCAAAGTCTTCAGCAAACAGCATGAATAAATAAACAAAGAAATACATTCTAATGCATTTTGTGTTTTAGTATCAATGAGTCTTTGTGACAGACACTCAACCTCCAAGATCAGTGCAGGCTGCTAGGCTCAGCAAATTATATTCTGGCCTTTCACCTCTGCCCACTTTGGTCAGGTAGCAAATGAGATCTAAACTGAAGGCATCTGTAGGTCTCAATTCGTTCTCCAGGGACTGAAAATTCATATAACAAAGTCATTACACATTATATCACTCCATTTTGCATGAACATTAGTCTCTACTTGTAAGAGGACCCTGGACTCAGCTAATATAAATAATGAACTGCCTCTTATTTTGTGAAGGGAGTTAGAGGGGAGGGCAGAAACACGTTCTCTCACCGCAGTCAAGGCAACCATTTGTAGTCTAGTACAAACAGGCCCACAATGAACGCTACTACTTGTACTTCTGATGAGTTAGTCGGTGTTAGTCCCCTTAACTAGACAATCACAAATACCCACCCCAAATCCCAGACTCTACTGTAGTTACAGTAATACTGGCAAAAAAAATCACTTTTGTTCCAACTCTAAAATTGCTGTCAAGGCTCCAGAGACTATAAACAACATCTTTCACTGCTCTGACCCCCATGCAATTTTAAATCCCCCAACCTTTCTGAGCACTGTTGGTGAGCAGCCCCATTACATCTTAATGACTGTCATTAATTTCTAAAGAGTGTTAATTTCAGATTTTTAATCACCCCTTAACTATTCAATTAAATTTCAATAAAATGTTAAGTACTTACAAGTCTTCTCATTTTTCCTAAAATACTTACTACATTAATATGACTGAAGTCCAGTGGTAAAAATGAATGAAATTAAATGATACAGCACTACCACAACAGCTGCCAACAAAAGGAAAATGCTACAAAGTACAAACTTCATCATATAAACCTTTGCAATGCTCTTAGCACATTTTAAGGCTTTGAGGGTTTGGGGAGCTTTTGGGAAGACCCCAGTTAAATCATATTATTCTTCCTAAAGGAAATGAACAACAATAACTTATGTTGAAAAAGAAAGCCCGCATACTTCATAACCTGCCTGCTCTGCAAAAAAAACCC
>NC_046185.1:50875759-50960759 GCF_011004875.1 Balearica regulorum gibbericeps | reverse complement strand
TCCAAACTTTTTTCCCCTTGTTTCTCAGCATATAAGCTAACATTTGCCTTCGCTTTTGGCAGCTATGAGTACTGCATTGTGCAGAGATTCATTGTGCTGGACTAGAGGATGGGGAGCACGTGTGTGAGATAGATAGAAATTACATGGAATTATGTCGGAAGAGCCCATGCATACTCTGTGTCCAGACTTTTTGCATTGCAACGTATCATCTGCAATAAAAATTCAAATCAGTCAAACATCTCCAGCAGAAAGAATACTTATAAAACATGGATGCATCAACATAATTTTGGGCTTGCTATCAGCATCAGCAAAGAGTTGGCAGTGACATCATATCTACACCCAGATGGCATTTTCATTTTACTGGCTACATTGTTCCTTACGGATTTGAAAAGAAAACCTACTCAGGCCGTGTGGCTGCAGTTTAGAACCTGTTTTCATCCGGAGTCTCCGCTGCAGAAAAATGTACAAAAATGGAAAAATAGAGGAACATCTAGACAACCTTCCTAACTTTCCACAATCACGGTCTGCCCCACCATTTTAATCTGACATGTTTATTAAAAGTTGGTGTTTACAGAAATAATATTCTGAAGCCATTACTGCATATTACAGTATACCATTCTGCAAAATCCAGACTCTGAGGTCTTCAGGATGGGGACCTCGTCTTTCTTTGTCTCCAAGGGTGTGTGTTTGTATTTTTACTTGGTAAAAGAATAAACAGTCATTATCCTCCCTTACATCCCTTCATTACCTTAAAAGCTGGCATTCTGAAATAAATTAAGGAATGCAAAGGATGTCTTTGCACCTATCCGTTCTCTCCTTTCTTCCACAATAATTACATTTTTCTTATCATTTATTTTGGAACAAACGTGTGCTGCACCTGTACTTCATGTACGGCTCTTGCACGCTTCCAGTGTTTTCAGTGGCTTTGGAAAGAGGAGAGCGGCATGCTCACACTGTTTGCTGGCTCCGTTTCTTCTTTCCAACCCCCGCCCTATCTTCTTCTTTTGTGTCAATCGTTTTGAACCATTTTTTCACATTTCTCACTAATCTCTAATACCAGTCTCTCCCACCCACCCCACAGATGTGCTTTTAGAAGGCTGTAGTTTGCTGCTGCTCAAGTATGTGAAGAAGTCTTCAAGATAACCGCATCAACTGAAATAGCTAACATAGCAAGCCAAGCTAATTAAAACACTGAATTAGAATACAGCTACACGAGTAAAAGATACTCAGAAAAAAACACAGAGCTGCCCACTAATATACAGCTAAAAGAGCACCGGAGTCTTGCTACTTAATTGCACAGGCTACTGGCAAGCAGGTTTTAGCTACAACAGATGACTCCCCTTTAGCATCCAAGCCCTATGCAGACTATTCTAAATCAGACTTTATTCATTATGATGAGCTACTAAGAATTACTTCAGAATCTACAGTTAGTGTTAAACAATATTTGTTTAAAAAAGATTTGAGGGAAATCTTGTTAAAAATTCTGAATGGTATTGGAATTTTGAGCGTACGAGCTTGCCATTCTAAACCATTTGATTAAATTTAACCATAGGAAACTCTTCCAAGACCTAATGAAGCAGCAATTACATCTGAAGAGGGAGCCAAGCCAAGAATTCTACCATTCCAATAGCTCTCCTTTGAACATCATGCTACAATATCTAATCTGTTCAGTTTTGAGTTTACACATACAATAAATCTCTACGCTGTTGGATTTATATAAGATAAATGATATAGACAAGCATGGTAGTTTTTTTTTTTTTTTTTTAATATAAGGAGCCTATTGTTTAAAAAAATTGAGATAGTTTTAAGATTTTAGATATTCCAAAAAAAGCCCTCTGCATGAAATAGAATTCAGATGAATTTAAAAATTATGCAAGTATTTTCTGAGGCTGGCTGAAAAGCAGATGCTGCCTCGGTGTTCACTCCCCATCTTTCACAGTACTTTAATATGAATTTTGACAAATAGATACAAAATAGAAAAAAAAAAAGTGAAATAAGGATAGAGGATAGAGTGAATGTTAACATTTTTTAAAACAAATGCTGGACCTAATCCTGATTTCACTTGCTTTGTCATAAGCATTTGCTCACACTTCATCATAATCACCTATTTGGTAGCTCACTGTGTTGGTGTAAGCAGGATAAGAATCAATCCCACCACTTTCCCTTTTGATTAAAAGGAGGAACTGTTAAAACTGGATAATTTGTCATGCCCTCAGCAAATGCAGATTGTTTGTTCTTTTCAGTAACATTATTACATTGCACAAAGATGACCCTTTTTGTGATTTAAGATGTAGCTAGAGCAATCCAAGTACAGCCAAATCGATGGAGGCAATCTTGCTCTATTTCCAGTTTTCCAACATTTCTTTATTACATGTAATAGAACATTTTAGCATAATAATTCAGAGGTCTTGAGATGCAGAAGATGGAGAAATAATGTTGAAAAGCAATTCTTCACATTTGGCTTTCACCACATCAAGTGCAAACGGTGAACTTCTTAAACATGAAAATACAATTTGCTCCTTCGAAAGTCTACATCCTTATCTCTTGCAAAGAACACACATTCATTTCCAGCGCCTCAAGGTAAAGACAAAGGCATCTATCACAAGAACAGTGAGTATCTGAAGGATTTGGAAGCAATCTTTTCATAACGTTTCTTTGGAAGGGGAGCAGGGTTACTCAAAATTCATAGAGATTATTAAGTTTACATTCAGACAGCAGATATGGTACCATATTATTTCCCATCACCAGTGTTCTCACCTGCTGAGAACAGGTGAATCTCTCTTTGATTCAAGACAGCCACTCATTACAAGGCATTAGCACTCTACGGCACAAACCAAAAAGTTATGCCCCACCAGTGAACTGGGCAAGCCCGTAATACCCACATTCAGTTCACGAGGACTGTGTTTACCTATCTTTTGAGCCTTTCATTTTGGTGCTTTAATAGGCAAGCCACTTCTTACTTCAGCAGATTTGTCCTATATTATCAAGTCAGGTATTTCTGGACAAATGTCTGGGTGTTTAAAAGACTCGCAAGGCTCCTCAAAGCTCTGTCGTATCAGTGGAGTACGCACTGACAGCAGGGACTCTTTATGACAAGAAAAGCTGATCGGCTGCAAGCTTTCCTATTGATGAATCCAACTCTTCACCCGGTCTAAACTAAGCCTGTGGGTTTTGTGTTTTTCTTCGTAGCCTGCTTTGAGGCCTGCAGAAACTTATGAAATAGATTTTTCTAGTCGTCCCAGGAGCAAGGCCAGGTTCACATCTTGACCTCAGAAACAAAGCGGTCCGTGAAAGCTAGTCTTCTCTGCCTAACATAAAGCAAACTACAACATGCAACATAAGGCAATAGTAAGAGTGAGAAATGACAAACAGTGTATCAGTACTGGGGAGGAGAAGTAAAAAAACCTGGCCATATTAAAAATTCCAGTTCAATGGCATTGAACAACACAATTTTGGCTCTGCTACAGTCTTCATTACCAAGGGTGGAAGGAAAGAGTGCTTAGTTGGAAGGAACATTTCAGTTGCAAATCAAGAAAAAAGAAATTCTTTATTGCAGGTCATTGTTTATTTTTAGATATTTCGGTCATCTCATTCTGTAACCATTCTAGCGTATATTTAGGTACTGTAATGTACAGCCACATATAGACTCTCACAAAAAGACGTACTATTGAAAACACAAAATAACCCTTGCAGGACTGAATCTCCTCTCAGCAACATTAATGTAAATCAGCTCAGTCAACTGGGGGACATTGATGTGAAACTCAAGTGAGGAAAGAATTGGGTGCTGATGCTTGGAACAAGCTGCCCAAGTATATTTGAGCAATGTGAAGGCTGTTCAACTCCGGGTTCAGGAGCTTGGAAGACAACAAAGGTGTAAAAATGATAAACCCAATTTTTCATGGTGAAACAGCATTACGGAACTAAAATATGGTCCCAAAATATGTAAATACTGAAGTGGAAGTTGCTACCAAAAACATCAACAGTTTAACACAAGTACAAAACCAGATTCTTACCAAAGCCCACAGGCTTGGAATGGCTAGTTCCCATTAGCACGAGTGACAGTGGTGTCTGTGCAAATCCCATGTATGCTGATGGAATATGGGCCCTGAAATCTCCATGACCTTGATGTGCAATATTTATGTCTACACCTTTAGCTTCTTGCACATAATGAGATGCAATCTTTTAGCTTTATGCACTTCACCAGGCATTCAATTAGAAAAAGCAAATTTTTTTGGGGGAAAGAATGTTAAGCTATTTAGACAGAAGGTAGTGAATCAAAAATTGCAAAACTTCAGCTTTCAAAAATAGCCTAAGTGACCTCTTACAATACTCTGACCACTCCATCACAAGCAGGAGGCAACCCCTGTGAAGAGCGAATTCTGGCAAAGTTCTCTCTTCACAGATGATGCACAGCTTAAGCTATAATGAGTTTTTGGGTTACAAATGCTGAACGCATTAATATTCCTTGATGATAATTATCACAGTATAAGCACCTTTCCCAATGTGAGTAGCATAAAGCAACTGAAGCAGCATTTTTACTACATTTGAAACAAGCTGGAAAATGGGATTTTCTACTCTCGTAACCTGAGGTCAACATACATCAAGCTATGCATATTAAATACGTCTACCCTATATAACTATATAGACCTTTCCATATATTCATACACATGCATGCAATTAACATCCTAATTTTTTGAATACTTAAACAAATACGCCATACATATGAACATGATTTCCCAAGCAAAATAAATCCAACATTTTAAAGAGGACCAAAATAATTTTCACCCAGGCTACACTGTTATTTCTTTGAAAGTGGGTTATTTTTCTACAATATTTTAAAAAAATGGCAGGTATTAGGTGCTGATACAACCTGAAAATTAAATATATATATATATATATTCACCCAGACTGAAAATAAAAAAAATTAGAAAATAAAATTTGCAGAAAAACACTGCCTTCTACTTCTAGGGGCTAAACTAACCACTACGTGCAACACTAAGCATACCATATACCCACCACGGATAGCCAGCCTTTTTTTTTTTTTTTTTTTTTTTTACGAGCACCTCGAAATATAGTTCTTCAGTGGGCCGAAATTCTTGCACGCAGCATACAGACTAAGTAATGGGTAGGAGGATTGGCAATATCCCCAGGAAAGAGAGGAGCTGGAGCCTCAAGCCAGGCAGCTGAGCACCTGCAAAGCTGTTCCTTACCTGTCGCTGCAGCCGGGAGACAGCAGAACTGCTGTGCTGCCTCCGCATGGGGCAGGGACGTACTCATCCAGGCGGCAGCAGCAGCACCAGCAGCAGCAAACCTACTGATTTAATAGCCAGACAGGCTCACCCAACCTTTGTAGCCTACTCTTAAACATGAACGGGGGGTTGCGGGGCGGGGGGAAAGGGTGCACACCAAGCATAGCGCCTAAAATCTGCGAGCCACCCCAAGAAATAGGGTAACACCCACTGCATCGCATATCGAACCCCAAATCCTTAAACTGTATAAATGGGCTTGGCTCTATTTTAAGTGCAAGACATTTAATTATTATACAAGTACTTACTGAGGATTAATTAGCATACAACAAGGATCTGAAACATGCAGACGTTTGTCAAAGAAGACAGGGTTTCTAATGATTTATTATTGTTTGATTAACAACATCATGCAGCAACTATGTTATTAAATCTCTATTTTGCATACTACAGAACCTAAAAGCTTTACCTAGTGATGTACTATCTTAGTCTCAGAAGAGGGTAACAACTTGATCTTTGCTTTGCTCTCATCCCCAACTCAGAAAATGTTCATTGTTATAAATGATGTACTGGTAAGGAGCCTTTAAAATATCACACTGTGAGTTGCAGGGTTTTTACTAAATGCTATAATACTGTTTTAATATTCTGTGCAAATAAACTCAATGCAGCTTTCTTCTGACAAAATGGGAGTCAGTTTGAACCTTTAATCCGAAAAATGGGAATAAATTCTGGTGTTCTATGGGTGTGAAATCTGCTGAACGAATTTATGCCATGTTGTCCTGCACTTCCTTTAAGAAATATGCCATGTTACAACCATTTCAAGAACGAAAGCATAATTTTTACTTATGTGCTGAAAAATGTCTCAAAATCCCTTTTGAATATATGGCAAGGATTTGAGGGAACCTTTGCTAAATATTTAACAGCACTATTGGCTTATTAAATACTGTAATGTGAAAGCCATGAAAGGATGATATAAAGCACATGACATTTTTTTTCACTTAACATTGGTGCTCACTTTGAACACTGTACAAGCCCATTCATCAGAAGAACTGATGCATTCTAAGAAGTATTCCTTCTTATCAGATAAATGTAGCAATGGCATCTTGCTATTATAAAAATGATTAAATCCCTCCTTGGTTAATTGTGTAAGATCTGTTCCTCTGCAGTTAGAATCCCCTCTCCATCCTCCCCACTAAAACATCTGAAAAGATCATGTCTGAAAATTAAAAGTGATGTAGTGAAATCGGGCTGGCACAAGATATATTGCTTATATGAAAGGCAAACCGAGGGGAAAAAAGACTCAGGTACAGAGCATGCAGCTTTGATTTGTCATACACAGAAACTGCATGGCTGACCATCTTACAAGTAGAAGATTTAATACGTTTCTCTGCACGTCACAATGCATTTGACAACTAGATAATACAGTGACAGTCACATTAAAAATACAGACGTAAGACTGAAAATATTCTATAAAAATAAACACTTCCATTAAAACAAAATCAAAGTGATTTGGTTCACTACAACAGATGTGTTTCAGTAGGAATCACTGAAAACAAATTTAAGTCCACAATGAAATATATTAATATAAACTAACAAAAAAAATCTCTTGGCATGGAATTGCCTGCAGAGTGTGCATTTATTCTGTAAACACTGTAACAATGATTATCTGTCCTTCCAGCTCTCAGTGGAGACTCCTGCTTTTGAAAATGTCTTGTGGTGACTTACTAAATTCAGGCTATTTCAATTAGTATTACTTCACATTAAAAATTAATTGTATTAAAGAGTGGATTAAGGTTTAAATTTCAATTCTACAGTGCGTGTGCTAGAAATGACAGCTAAAAAATCAATGCTCTCTGGCCCATAATCGGAAGTTTGTACGACCAAATAGTGGGGAACTGGCGTCAGTTTTAAAAGAATTGATAGTTCAATTCAAGGTGTGTCAGCTCTAATTCCTGATTTAAATGGGAATGCTACACAGCCACAGTACTAAGCTAAAGAAGAAACTGAAAAAAAAAAGCTGCCTTGAAATGAAAAAAAGTGTCATCTTCATAAAGATGGAAAAAATCCAAATTACAGCTCAAAATTCATGTTTGGTATCACTGGGGGGAAAAAAGATGTTTTAATGGGATGATGACTTCATTACGGAAGATATATATTTTTCCCCGCATTTAGAACACGATGTTAAAATCCCACTCAGAATTGCAATTTAGGCCCCAATCTTGCAAACACTTGAGAGCACACATAGACTTATTCCTGTAAAAGGGAAGCTTGTGGCATCTATTTGTGCGAATAAAATCATATCCATACTTACATGTTTTCAGGATCAGACCTTTTCATTATGATTCATAACATACAGTGGTCCCAGGCAAGCCCATTTAAAACTTTTCCTGTTGTACACAAGTGAGCCTGAGGACCTTGCGATGCTCCTGCTTTGGGACAACTTCTCTTTGTGCAAACAGCCATGGCAAGGACTGCACCAAAGCGTGCGGCCATGCAAGATGACACACTCAGGAGGCCTGATGCTGTGCAAGTCACACAACGGAGCTGCAGCTTCTGCTTCCAGCCCTCAGCAGAGCACCGGAGGGAGGGGTGACAGGAACGTTGCTATCAAACAGATCAAAAGCTTAAGTGATCCGGCACTGGGCTACGGGGACGAGGTTATATGGGAATGGGCAATGGTTCTTTGTACCTCTGGTAAGTATGTTAGCCATGGTCTCCTGAGCTGCCCTGTTGTTGTAAAACACAAGACACTTTCTTGCCCTCCACATATATGAAACCAACGATTATCTTCCACTTTATCCTCTGACAAATCAATTAAAACTTGCCTTCATGCCTGAAAGCTGCTTCTTGCACAAATAAGGCAGAAATCTGCACTCTTAACTTGCTGAAGCTTGTATTTAGACATTGTCACCCTAAGTTGGAAAGATTTTTGAAAAGAAAATGCTTTTATTAAAAATATTTGTATCTTTACAACAATAACATTTTTTATTACTTGGGTGAAACTGGATTTTGCAGAAGGTTCTTAAGATCACGGCACTAGATGATAAACTGACACCGCTGCTATAATTCTTTGTTTGAATGTGAACACAGTGCCAAAAGGAAACAAACAGCTCAAGTAAAATCATTTTTGCACTCTTCTGTATTGTAAAATGTATGGGGAATAGCAAGAAGGGAAAAAGCATGTTCCACTTGTTATAAATCTAGTATTGTTCCATCTGAAAATGGTTAGCAAGAAATGCCTGTCACTTCTATTGGCAACAAACTAATTTTTTAAGAGCAAATGATGAAGAACACCACAAGTCTAGTGAACAGACCAAGCTGGCATCACTAAAGTATTGCAAAGCCACCCAAGATACCAGAGCCTGGAATTGAACAGCCATTGGTGTGTACCTAAGAGACAAGTTGATGTCCAAAATGTTTCTAAAGATCCCCTGTGCTGTGTGGATGTCCAACAGCAAGTTTGGCATCAAGAGAGTAAAGAAGATGGTTTGTAATAACAACAATAAAAAAATAATCTGGTGCAAATGGACCCCAAGGTGTAGTAGTCATCCCTATGCAACAATCACCCTTCACTGCAATTTACTGATGTTGCTTCATTACAATACAGCATACAAAGGGGGCAATATTAAGGCATACTATTTAAAGCTACAAGATCTGTGGTGCCAGCTGTAGCTGGTACTGAACCAGGACTATAGATTCAAAAGAAGGTAATTTCGGCAGAAAATACTGAAAAATGAAAACTCTCCTGAAGGTGCACAAGTGTGTCATTTTTACTAGACTTAGCCGAATGTCACAGTAAGCGATTGCAGCTAAAGACTGCCAATAAATTTTTTAGTGTATTTGTTACAATTTGTTACAAAAGCACAGCAATAATTGGTTGTGAACTAATGATAGCCAAGGAAGACAAAGACATGCAACTGATTTAGGCAAGGGAGAAAAAAAATATTTTCGTCTGATAGCATAACATACAGAAATTGAGAAAGAGATTTGTGCAGGGTACAAGACCTGGAGAATAGATGGACCTCGAAGCAACTTTCAGAATTGCAGTGACAAAGGACAAATTCTGAAGAGGAATAAGCCAATGTTATTACTCATGGAAGCCATCACAATTTCTGTTAACTCTCCTTCTGTTAACTGGTTCTGACTGGGGAAGAAATGAAGGACAATTGTTGTTGTGTGGTGAAGGTGATGTCAAGAATAGAAATGAGCTGGACCAAATCTGTGAGAAGTGATGATACGGTAAAAGAGGAGGAACAATTTTTTTAAATTGGCCTCTGAAATGGATAGGAAACATGAACCAAATTTGGGAGCTCTAAGGCAAGCAGCAGAGTTCCCCGTTAGCCAAGAGATAATAAAAAACACAAATAATGTAATAGCTTGCTATTTACAGCATTACTTTTCCTTCTTAATGTACATTAACTAATTTGTCTTGAAAAATCTCTGTGGATAAGTACTGTCTCCATTTCACATTTCAACGACTTGTTCTAGGCTAGTAAAGAAGTCATTGGGAATGCTGGAACCACTACAAACTTCCAGCCATTAACACTCCCGTTTTGACATTCTGAAACAGTAATTGCCTTTGTAGCCTGTCGAGCAAAGACTCAGAAAACAAGACGTGGAAAAAAGGAGTTCCCCCTCCAAACAAGAAAGGACAACACCATAAAGCAAAAGGAGAGAGAGAGAGACACTATGTCATGTCATGAAAAAGTTAACTGTATTTTGTGGGAGATAATGGCGTAGGAGGATTCAGAGTCAAAGAGCCTTCCAAATCTGCTTTTTAAGGAGATGAATGGGAAGGATACATTTAAGAAAAAAGGGCAGCTAGAGTGTGGAGAGTGCTTCTCTTGTCAGAGAAGAGAACAACCTCTACAGAAGCTTTAGGTTGAAGGAGACAAAGAAAATCACCAGCGCACAAAAAGGCTGGCCTGGAGGACCCATTGCAAGAGTTGAAAGAGATGCACATGCACCACAAAAGCCGCAGTTGACGTAAAATACGATAACCTAGGTGACATATCACAGAAATTAGAGTCCTATTTTCTGTCACCTAATTTACTCCCATGCACCACCATGAAGGATTTTTCCTGGTGGTACAATTCTGTACTGTACTGCTAGGCACACTCCATCACTGGTGCAAATGCAGCAGCAGGTACAAGTAGAGAACTTTTCCATTATTAAGAAGTATCCCTAAGATTAAGTTTTCTAGGCTAGTTCTCTGCCCAAGCCTATTTATTTCATTTTTCACTTATTTAATTTTATTTTCATTTTGTTTTCATTTTAGCCTTCCTTTTTTAAGCTCAGCTGTATTTTAATCAAAAAAAGGTTAAAAATACCATCTCTGTTAAGTCTGACTTGAAGAATAACAGCACGCAAGGAGCAATGTAGGTTAAAAGTTCAAATTTGGCAGGGAAATGTCACTCAGCTGAAAAGAAGAGTATTTAACTGTTCTGGTGAAAATTGGTTTTGACTTGATCATGTTATGACAGTTTGCAAATCACACTTTGCACTAAGTGATATTTGGGTTAGGCTTTTTAACCAAACTTTGAAGCAAATGGAAGGCTGCGTTGCCTCTGAATGACTAATTGCATGAGGTAGTAAACATCAACATCTCCCAAGTCGTTCAATGAATTACACAGTGCTCAGCAGGAGTCTCATCTGGGGGGCTTGGGGGGTGTGTGTTTTTGTACAGTTATCTAATGTCTTGGCACTCGCATAGGTGTGCAATGAAAGGCAACAAAGCCAGAAGCACAGTGGGTTCATTGTGAAGGCTGCTGGAGAGAGGGTTGGGAGAAAGGGTGCCTAGCCAAACAGCTAGAGACTAAGAATCTACCACTGAGGTCCTGAACTACAACACTTTATTAAAGTGCTGTGTGAGAGAAAATTCAAATTGTATGGCTAGGTGCTGAAAAAAAGAAAACCAAAACAGGATCTTACAGGCATATCCTTAACTCTGGCCACTGTACATGTGTTTTACGATTGCTTTTGATTATACAAATATACTATCCCTTTTATCATTCAGTCAAACCCAAACACAAGACTCGTACCGTTCAGTATAAACACAGTGAATGAGGCAGTGTTTTGAAATAAGCTTTGTCCAACACACTATGAATAGCATATTCTGTAAAGTCCCTTGGATAAGTACCACGTATATCGGATTATATTCATGTAATAAAAATAATGTGTTATGTGGCTTTGCACTTTTGAGCAGGTCTCCTTCACTCTGCCCACTGCTTCATTTCCTCTGGGGCTTCTCCTAAGGCCCTGAATTGTACAATGTATTCAAACAGCAGCTTAGTTAAGAAAAATAATCTGCCAAAAGGAAAGTTTCTTCTTCCTTTCTCCCTATACATTGAATTTACCTCTATAATTACGTTAGTTTAAGGCTGCATGACAGAATCTCTCAATTCTGCCCTACTGATATGTTGGTCCCATAGTTTTACTTGCATGTTGTAGTAAGAGGGCGTATAACAATTTTTCACAGGCAAGAATCCTGAGATTGAACTTTAAGGGCTTGACATTTTTGTGCACAGATACTTTTAATTTGGTAATATTTACATTTCTCATTTAGCAATTAGATTTTTTTTTATTTTAATTTCACAGGCATTTATACCTGGCTTGCTGGTCACCATATTAGCTGTCTTTACAACCTCAAGGACATGACAGATAGGCTCGTACATACATGCATGCACTTGTATATATAAGTCACAAACCAGCTTGTATTTTAAGTAGGTATCACCATTTCACTTCGCTATTGATTTTCCACTGGCTCCATTTAAAGAAAGTAACTCTACACGTGAAAAAGGGTGTGCCGGAGTATCTTCTGACCATACAATGGTCTAGGAGGCATGCAAAAATTTGGGGGTTTACCTAAATATAACTCTAAGCTCCCATAAAGGCTGAATTGAAGGTACTGCCTACTGAAAGCATAGTGACAGCTCGACCACTATGCTGAGGAGATGGAAGGAGTTACTTTCCTCGGTAAGGATCATTGAGTGTGTCACTGGTTAATTCCTGTTCTATGCTCCTCATTAGCATTACTCTCAAGTTTCTGGTTATCATATCCGAAATATTAAGACATAATAAGTACGAAGGTGCAGATAATTGGATATTAACCAGAACATACTTGACTGGGCAGGAGGTAGGGCCTTGCTTAAACTAATCCTGAAATGTATTAATCACCAATTAATGAATGGGTTTCAAATTCATTTTCTATTATAGAACACCTCTGAGTATCTGAGCTTTTTCTAATAAAATGAGCTGGAATAACAGGATAGGAATAAGAAACACTCCAATTTGAGGCTGGTTTGAATTAATTCCCTATAGCTTGTTGTTAAGTTCATTGAAAACAATAATCCTGGTATGAGTGACTTTCTTTATAAGGTTGAGAAAATAACCGTATATTATAGCACTTATAGGCTCTCTTTGCAGGTGCAAATGGTCATACAGAGGCTAAATTCAGAACAGAGCTAGTTCACTGGAGAAATGCTATAGCACTACCTATATTTCTTAAGAGTAAATATAGCTCTATAAGACAAGAAGCATAAGACCTGCATCAACTCCAGATGGATATTACCAATTAATGATTTTCAGTGTGAAGACAGGTATGTCAACTGTCAAAAAAAAAAATCAAACACCACTCTCTCCACCCCGAACCAAAACATGGTCCACACCAGTCACCACTCTGGTGACCCAGACTCTTGGAGGGTGGAAAAGCAAATACACAGAGATTATGAAATCTGGTTAAGAAGCCTGGCGTGGTGGGGGGAGGCTGAGGGAGGGTGGTGTTAAGCTCAGAAGGTCCAGCTTCGGACCTCTTTGCTGATTTTGCATTAAGTATGCACCCTTAACCAGCATTACTAACTAGCTTGACATGGTTGTACTTTTCTCAACTAAGAGGCTGACCGGCTGCATGCAGTTAATCTCTAAATAATTTAATTTTTTGTTAACTGAGCATATTTAAAATCCAAAAAGAAATGCAAAAAACAGAAGCAAAGTCTTAAGTTCTACCTTTGTTTAAAAAACCAAAAAAATTCTTACATGTCCAGGATAATTTTTAAATGGATACTTTAGCATTTTTATTATTTGAGATGGGTGCACCCTACTGCACCAGAAAAAAACACCAGAGATCCTTATTGTTACTAATGAAGAAAATTATAACAGACATGGTTGAAGTACTATTATTCCCCTTTCTCTCTTCTTGCTGTCCTCAGTGTTATTTACATTGATGTGAATTGCAAGTAAACCAATATTATCCATCTCTCTGTTTTTTCCTTAATTTGTTGACTTTAATTTTAGTAAGTCTTAAATAAGCGCTTACTGAAGATGAAGTAAGATATGCAAGCAAGTAGTCCTTTTATCAACAATTTTGCCACAGAAATACACAAACATTTCAATGGCTCTTCATTAGCAAACAAATCAACAAGTGATATTTTAATGCATGACTTTATTCCATCTCTGTGGGGACTGTAGTTGAGAGTGTGATGTACAGTACAGAGAAAGGAATCATCAGCCACAATGTCCCAGGGCTCTATCCATTGAGGACTTCTCAGCCTCCGCTTAAAGAGTGCATTTAATTGACTGATAGACAGTAGCTTCTTTGTTCACAGAAGACAGCGAAGTAATGGCAGCTTGAAAATCGTACCATCTACAGGATCTCCTGAGACTAGTAACAGGGGGATATGTGTCAGGAATAAATAAATAATCTAATTATTAAGCCACTTCCTGTCAAGTTAACTCCAATTTGTTGGCTTTTGAAGGCAACAAAACGAGGCATTTTTCCTCATTATGCTTCTCTTTTTATACCACTGGTAATCACAGGCGGATTAAAGGGTGCCTGATTGGTTTTTTTGTCAAGAAACTGAGAAGCAGCCAACAGTACAGAAAAACAGAGTTGGGGTTAGAAGAAATTTTCATGCTTGTCTCCTTTCCAGCTCCCTAACAGCCCACACTGCTGCCCCATACAGTGCTGCCAGCTGTACAGCAAATGTGTACCCCTCCAACGGCGGCCTACCAGGCCACAGGCTCCATCCTGAGAGCTGTGAGATACCTTGCAATCTTGGCAGGTAGCTACTGCTGTCATAGGCATAATTCTAAAGGTGACCTACGAAACCCCGTCAGCTCACCAAATGCAACAATATGAGCAGCTGAAGCTCGACACCCACTCTCCATATTGGCTTCTTTTGTTTCGCTTCCCGCTCTTACATCGCAAGGAGAAACCTTGGGACATACTCCGTTGAAGAATCGGCGGCTTCTCTGCTAAGAACAGGGACGATTTAGAAAAGCGATGCTGAGGCTACCCTCTGTGCTGACAGCTAAACACAGCCCGGAGGAATGTGCTAAGGCTACCGATAAAGCCTGCAAATACAAACGGTCAGCAACAAAGAACAAAAGGGAAGGCTGACACCATGCCATTAATCCAGCCCGTGGTGCCGAAGTATTAACACGCACGGTATATCACTGCAACGGCCTGGAGGAGAATCTTACAGCAGGTGAAGGGAGAGGGACAACTTTCGTACTGGCTGGCGTTACCTTTAGGTAGCGTCCCCTTCATCAAGTGCTATTTATTTCATACCACAGGCAGTTCTGCAGGGAAAATCTAAAGCTTACATATGCGTTACTTCATTTCTTTACAAAATGAACTCCAGCCTGAATTGGGGACATTTTTAAAATGCTTCTTTTAGTGGCATTATCATCACTATTATTACTACTACTGATTTTATATAACAATAAGACGTTTCCATTCTATTTTATTAGAATTTTTTGAGTCCAAGGTGCCCCCCCTCCAAAAAAAAAAAAAAAGAGGGGGGTGGTTCCTAGATGTTTGCGCACTGTTTCCTGACCAAACCATTTGTGATTTCATAGGCCGGGATGGTCTTTCCTAAAAGCTGTCTCAAAAATCCAGCAACCGTTCCTGCTTCCAGCCCCCAAAATGAAGTGCCAGCTCTAAGCAGAGCCCCTGGGCTCTCGGTGGGCGAAGGCTTGTGCCTGGGACGAGGGGGTGGCAGGGTGTCTCTGTCCCAAATAGGTGTCACGCATATGAGTGAAGGGTGCCGCTCTACAGCTGCCTTCGCCGCTTTCGAACGCATCTTGAATTTTTTGTTAAATTGCGCAGATAATTAAAGCCTCTTCATATTTACAGTCTGCTTCATTGGTACCATGAATTCTGTTTTCAGTTACTGTCTGCAAATTCCCTCTCTGCACAATTTCATACTAAGCAATAACACTTCATTTTACATAAGTTTTATCTGATGTCCCCATACAGAGCTGCCAGCTGTACAGCAAATGTGCAGCTCTCAAACTGAGGCCTACTAGGCCACAGGCTCCATCCTGAGATCTGTAAGGCACCTTGCTGTCATTGGCAAGCATTCCCTGCTATCGCTGCTACCATCGCTCCACACTACACACAACTTAAAATCATCTGATTATTAGAATTTGTGGTCCACACTCCATTTTATCCTTTATTTAATCTATCCCCAGATCACACATTTGTTTAAATGTTTTGGCTGGTTTACAAATCATGCAGCCATCTGCACAGTAGGTGTGACACCATTTTTTAGACAAAAGTTACATTACAAAACAACAAAGATAAAGTCATTTGAAATGCTTTGGTGTTTGTTATTCTGCCCGGTTTGCTTGGACCAACTCTAAGAAATAAATAGAATTATCTGTGTAAATCGATGAACATCTATGAAAAACAACACCCAGCAGAACGCAGAGCTTGCTCCATTACCTACGTTAATATCATGACAGCTGAGGAGAGATGACCTGGCCCACTTCTCATCTCTCCTGTACAGATGGCTATTAAAGAGAAAGTATCCCTTTTGTATGGTCCATGCAGAAACCCTTTATGGGCTTTTCAAATAAGCCAGCATTGCCCACAGGAGAGTAGCTTCCTGTTAGTATTAAATGGCCCAGATTTCCTCTATTTTGTAACCCAGCTCCTCACAAAATAAACCTACGTTTTCTCAGATTTAACACCAAATGCTGTTTTTTCTGGGTATTTCAATTACATCTCCTCATTTTGCAGTCAAGGTGACCAAGTTTCCTCTAACTTTTGGACAACTTCTCACCAGCTCTGCCTGTAAATAGGAGGTTCCCAGGCATCCAAATCATTTTCTGATGCTAAGAGGGCATGATCCGTTTCTTCACTGCAAATCGACAATTTCCATTTCTTATGACCTAGGAATCCATGAAAGATGACCGACAAAAGTAAGTCTCTACCTCCTTCCTCCTCTAGTGTGTAGATGTGTATCTTTGGATACTTCTTCTCCTAAACCTTGGGTAAGAGAGACTCCACAACATCAGTTTTACTGTACAGTGATTAAACTGACATTCTGAAGACGTGTTACTTGAGGGCAACATGGTGCAACAAGTCTTAGTTGCCCAGCACAGTCTTCTGCATATGTGAAAGGAAAATCATGGGTTTTAATGACCTCAGGCATTAGACAAATAACAGAATGTGTGAATGCCACATGCTATTACAACCAGACTAAAATTTTCACGGGCTCCAGAAAGCCGATTGAGGTATGTCCTTTGTCATGACATCAGTGATGTTGTCCACACGTACCATAACGCACACTCTACAAATGTGAGGCAAATAAGATGATTTATTTTTATAGGTTTATTATGCACGCAGTTAATACATGCATAATGCAAACATGCATATCCACACAACATGCAAGCATATATACATATTATATACTTATATCACTGTCACTGAAAAAATAAAAAATCATGAGTTGCACTAAAATGTGTCTTTACGTCTTCTAATGGTTACACACTACTTGTTATTGTAAAACACAGCTGTAAAATTTCTTTGCAAAGAAATTAAAATGTTAGATCCCACTTTCTACGTACTCTTCTTTTTAAACTACAATTGCTCCAGCATAGATTTGTTTACCTGGGGCTTAATGAAGTATTTGCTGCTGTAAAGCAGAATTCTTCTTCTCAACTACAGGGTTGCTTCATCCTGTTTTCCCATTTGCTTCCTAACTTTGGTGCTTGGCATCTTTTTTTCTTTCCCTTAATTTCCTCCTGCTCACACCTGCTACCTTGCTCAATGCTACACAACATGCTCCCCTCGAAACCAAGCTTCCCTCCCTCATCACAATAGACTTCACAAAACGTTTTTATACATGACACTGAAAAGGTTAAAAAAAGAAAAGCCTGTTTACTTATCAGAAACAATCTAGATAAATATTTTCAAAAGTAGGGTTGCAAAAAGGTACTGAAACCTGACCGTCGCATCCTTCCCACCCCGACTTTTCAGAGGGGTAGTGGCTCTTGCTATGACACTGGGGCTTGCTTTCTCCATCAAGAAAAGTAGCAGCAAAGATTGTGGCTGTTTCCCTCTTTTATCATTCTCTTTGTCAGCCTGATCAGTCCTCAATGGTAAATGTGCTGCTCTGTTGTGCACAGCCAGCGGCTTGCAATTTGCTCACTATGTTTCATGAGACAGTTGTTTGTGGCTGTTTGGAACACATTTACCTCTTTGGGGATTTATGCGCTAGTTGCAATGCCAACCTCCATAGTGATAGAGATTTCTTTCTAACTAAAATAGATAATTAGAAGCTGGTAATTATTGGTCAAGAATTATCAGAGTGAAAAAAATTAAGCTCTTCATAAATAGTTCTTGGCAATGTCATCTCTTTACATTATCTCATGCCTAACAGCACTTTACTCAGAGCACTTACAAATTTACACTACTGCTGTTGAGTGTCATAATTTTATATGGAGTAATTCCTTTTCTGAGTTAAACATGTCTGAAGTCCCCCAGTTCTGAGCCATGCTGTATGTGCATGTGTGCAAAATCCTAGGCAACTGTTCCAGCAACTGTTTAGTCTATTTACACTGAACTGCATCAGATAATACAGATGTAAAGGAATCAGTGGAAGAAAAAACAATGTTTTGCTTGTCTGCTTAAAATAACAGAGAAAATAATAGGAGGAGCAGCGGAGTGCAGCAAACAGAACACAAACAATGGCAGACTCTCTTCCTACCCTCTCAGGTCAAATGCCAACTGTAAACTATGTGATGAAAACAAAGGGATGCCAGAAAGCCTCCCTTTTTTCCACAGACACCATACACACAGAAATAGAATTTTCTCAAAGAAAACTGCTAAAAATGCTACATATTCCACCCAGAGGGAAAGGTAAAAGAAAGAAGGTGGCTGAAGAATTATCATTTATGCCAGCACTTCCTAAACCCATACGAAACACGCCTGGATTTACGTTTCCTCCTTTCCCACTCAAAAGCTGAGAAATTCTTTTACCAACAAATTTCAATACACACACTGACAAACATGTTTTCATTTGGCAATCATCCTCACAATTATCCAAACAAAAGTACATGCTTGCATCTAGGTCCAAAATAATGCCGAAACAGAGGGCCTATTTAAAAAAGCCCACAGTTTGCCTCACTTTCCATCCACTGGCATCCCCTAGCCTAAGCTTGAATCAGTGTGTAGTTTAAGCAAACACAGGCGTTGCTTGATGAAGCACAGCATCTAGAAATGTGCAGACAGATCTGGCAGTCACAACTCTTGAACTTCTACTCACTTAACACAAGCAAGGAATTCCACTTCTTCGCCTCTTTGTCCTCAGCTATTCAATGGAAAAGGCTTATTGCCCTGTCCCATCACAAAGATGTGGGGAAGACTTGATTAAAGGCTGCAGAACAGTCTTAAAATGGGAAGTTCTCAAACATGTAGTTACTGAGGAAAGCCATCTCTATGACACCTTTTAAATATATAACTTGTATAATAATGAATGTAAATTGTATTGTTGTCAGAGATACTTAAGGTTACACTTCACTGGGTCATCTGCAGATTTTATTTTCCATTAGGTGGCATAATCCCTCTTGTTGAATTGATTGAAACGTGTAATAAAATCTGTAAAAACACTATATACCCTCCTAACAAAGAAGAGTAAGAGGCTTTTCAAATAGTCTCTAATCCCTCTTCCCCTGCTAAATGTCTAGTTGAGATTATATTTGATTAGAGAAAAACACACACATACACACAACCTAAAAATACCTACCCTCAGTGGAGCTATTTTAGCCAACAAAGTAATTCCGGTTGCCTTATTTAAAAGTCTAAGATTCACACTGGGGTTTTATAAACATATCTTTGCCTCAGTGACCTTCCATAATGCAACTTCTTTCTGTGGATGTTAGCAACATGAACTCAGTTTACATCCCAGGATCGTGTTCAAGGGGCACAGGAATTACATGGAAGACCATCAACTTTTCTAGGCTCCCAAACTGCTAAAAAGATGGTGAGCAGCAACTGTTTCTCTCAGCTGGCTGAGCATGTATCTCCATCAGTGGTTCCCACCCATTTCTGAATGGAGTTTGGCAGATGACTTTCCACCTTCTTGTTTGTCCCATGTCCCAGCTGCCTCCCTTTTTCTCTTTTCTCTAAATTATGATTATGTGGTCCTTCAGCTAAGAAGACACCACATCCATCGATAACTGCAACACAGACAGTGCTAGCATTTTACTATGAGAGGAAATAACAGTACATTTGATCATAGAATCATACAGAATCACAGTATGGTTTGGGTTGGAAGGGACCTCAAAGATCATCTAGTTCCAACCCCCCTGCCATGGGCAGGGACACCCTCCACTAGACCATGTTGCCCAAAGCCCCATCCAACCGGATCTGGGGATTATCACATCATTTGACTTTTAATGCCTGCCTTCCCAGATTACCTTCCCTGTCTCTCATATTTAAAGTCCTTTTTTTCCTCTATCTCTTCCTGAAGCTTTCTCAGTTTCCCTTCCCCAGAGGAGTGGAGACACTACATCTCGTTCTGCCAATCTCCTACTGGGAAAGCAGGACAGAAAGACATATTTTATCAGATACATGTAAAAAAGGGAGGGACCAACGTGTTTAGGAAACCAGGGTTTTTTGTTTGGTAAATGCGCTGTGTCAACAAGTCAATATTCACTTGTTTCATCTGATATATTTTTCAATCTACATATTAATATGCATGCAGATATCTATGGATATATATATGGGTTATGTATTCTATATATTCACACAACTGCGTTTGCGTGCCTTTTTTCTCTATTATATATGAATACTATAAGCCTACCTACAGACACACATAAACTGAGGCCAATTTTAAATAGCTTGATGCCACCCCTTGAACCTTTCTCTCTAGACAGAATACGGTCTTGGAAAAAGGCCTGTGAACAATGGTATAAATTAAAGGGGAGGAGGGAGAATGAAATTAGAAAGATAGCTAAGGAAAAATCCAATTAGTGGTGAGAAGGCTAACAGAATTGGAGATCAGAAATTATTTTTCCCTGTGCTTCGATTCTGAGGTCACATTCAAAACTCTCCGGAACGTTGATATTCCTTTCACTCCATCCCAACACAAAATCCCCTTGCATTTGCTTAATCGAGGCTACATCATTAGGAGCTGCACTGTTAAGTCTGGCAGTGCAGATAAGAATCTTCCACTGAACACAGATTACCACAAGCATGACCGGCAAATCTCCCTGCATGTTTTGCAAGCTCCTTCTTTATTTCACTGGGAAGATTTTATATTAAGCACGTTTAAATCTGTGTCACTATGGTTATGTCATGAAGCAATATCATGCATGATTAGATACAACATAGACAAAACAATTAAATATTTTTTAAAAGATTCTTTCTCATTCAACCTCATCCAGCTTTTAGAAATAAAACATAGGCAGTTAATAGCTCAGTTTAAGAAAATCTCAGTCTTTTCAGATCTGCAGGCTGGAGCAAGCTAACCGGATTTGTCCTGCTTTACTGACTCCCTCCTCCTTTCTCTCCTCCCATTCTCACCCTTTACTAAAACTCATGCAGAAAATACAGGGGGGAAAAAAAAAAAAAAGAAAATCTGAGTATTTCATCAAAGTGGGCTCCTATCCTGAAAATCTGAGGCACTTGGGAAGTGGGTGGCAAGCAAACACAGCACTCTGCCATTCCAGCATCATCCCTTACCCACAGTGTCCAAACTCCCTGTCACCTTTCAGTGTCACTATATGCTACAATTAAGAACATGTCAAACACTGGATTCAAAGAAAACAGCAGAAGTGGTGAGTTCTGTTGTTGGTAATAACCTACTTTTAAATTCCACGTTATTGACCCAGATTGAATACTATGAGGCAGTTCAAATTATCTCCTCCCCAAAGACACAAAATATCAAAACTAAGACTTAATCCAAGAGGCAAATCGCTTTGCTCCTTTACAAAGCCTGCTTGTAATTTGCGTTTATTCATTTTTATCGGAAGTATATAAAACGTTCATGCTCTAAACATATTAAAAGTTAATACTTAAAAGCACTCAGAATAATGGGCTATTAAGTTTTGGCAGGTAACTTTCTTTTACAGTGCAGCCAAATTACTAGTGCTTATGGAAGAAATCTGCACGTTATCTTGAAAGGAAAAAAAACAGACCATCAAACTAAGTATTTTTAAATTATAAAATGAAAAAAAAAAAAACCCAGCAAATTCTCTTCTGTTGGATATGTAGTTACTGGCTTCTATACCATATCATTTGGTTTGTGCTTTACATGCTTTTCTATTATCATAGCAAGAAAAACTGTGAAAGGGAAGCAGGAGTATAAAATCAGTGGTATCCATCTCCGTCTTGAAACGTGAAATTTGGAAAAGAGGCTAAAAACAAAACGAGACAACCCTGGCAATGTTATCTTATTAGTGGGCAAATGATGTGCTTGATAAATTTAATTGGCTGATAGAACTCTTAGTGCTATTACTGAGTGGTTACCAAATTGGAAACATTATGGGTAGTCCTAAGGGAATAAGCAAATAATAGGAAAATATGAATATCAAAGAAAAAGCAGCTTTTGTTTTATTCCAATTTACAACTATAACAGCCTTGTAAACATCAAGCCAGGCTTGGATTCAGGAATCCTAAAAGACTTTTAAAAATGCTTGTACCTTAAAGAGCAGACTCCATTACTGAATACTACCATTCCTTATTTTTTCAAATAAATGATAGTATTTAATTGTATACGGATACACTCAGGACTTTTTTCCAGACTGCTCAAACACAACAAACAATACTATTTTATAGCCATTTGAATTATTTATGTTTCCTAATGACAAAAACTCGCCAGTTTTGATTTTGGTACCAAGGTGCTTGAGAAGTACACAGTAGTGTCATTACCATAATAACTTCTGAAATTAAAACCTGTCTAAAACTCTACGGAAAGCTAACATCCAGTTCATTAACCATTCCTGTTAGTTTGTTTTCAATAATGCAAAAATGATTAGAAGTTTAATTTGCTAATCACCTGTGTTTTGACTGGCAGTGGATATATAATTCTCTGCAGAAGTCTAAACTAGCCCTTGCAGAAAATAAAATATGCTAATGCTTTATCAAGTCTAATAATATGAATAAAAAAATCAATCATGCCTAGGTTAATCATTGATGGATGAACAATTAATTTCTCCTTAACTCTGTTTAATTTTAGCAGCAATGATGATCATGAGTAAGAGAAATGGCTATCTGTCTTTGAGAACTTTTAGTGCTTCACTTACCAATCATGTGGTTTGCAACATGAACTTGGATATCCCATTCATTGTAGAAAACCATCTGACATTTGATGCACTGGTAGGTCTTCTTCTAAAGAAACAAGGGTAGATAAAATTTACTGAAACATACAATTGGAACCATTTCATTATAACTCAAAATACTGAGTTCAAAGTGGTCATTTAAAGCTCTCCAGCAGTGTTTTCATTAAGGCTTAATTATTAATTTTAAAAATAAGACTCTGCAGTTCTGTAGTACCTTTTATCTGAGTTTCCTGAAACTCTGTAGAGATTGTTTATTTTTCAGCTTCCTAACTCCATGGACAGACCAGTATTGCTAAAACACCAGCTTTATATTCATGGAAGGCAAAACGCAATAAGGATACGTGGGATGTGATCCAAACAACACTGAACTCAACACGAATCCTTCCTTATATACCCATGGATTAGGCCCGCTACAGAACTAAAGAGAAGGCAGGAACAGAGCACAGAAATCGGAAATCTGCTTCTCCCTCATTCTCAACTGCGCTGCAGAATCTCCTCTGCACCACAGATTTTAAATGGTCCATCAGGTTGCCATCTTACAAGGAGGGAAAAATCCCTGCTAGTCTGGAGAGATGGTTACTGCATCCGAGAAGTTGCTTCAATATCTATTGGCAAGCCTGTACTAAAACTGAGAAGGTTGGCTGGAAACTAGCCAGAGAGCAATCCTTCTGGCCACATTAGATTGGGCCTGACTTCACTTAAAAATCATGGTGTATACAGATCAAATGTCATTATAAACAAGGAAATGCATTGCTCTGCTCTCTTTGGTGCACAGGAAAAGTTTTTCATTTGTGTCTTGGTGTCTTTCAAAAAAGATCTGCTATTTCACTTCTCTACAAACTATATCACTCGTCCAAGACATTTCAACATCCTGAGAATGTGATTTTATTTTCTCTTCTTATTTTTGTTGACCTGAATTGGCCAGAGATTTGAAATTGGAAAGCATTGTTTTAAAAGTGATAACTAAGAGTATATTTAAAAGTAAGATTTTGGGTTTTCATCATAAGACTTAAAATCTGCAGTTATCCAGGCATCTAATGAGACAAGTCAGATTCGTAAAATTATTCAACTGCATAATTGTAGTATCAAGGACTCAAGTCCTCAGGTAACAGTCCTGGAGAGCTCAAGTGTTGTTTTGAAGATGCAATGAATGCAAGGTAAGCCCTGAACTGCCACATCAAGGCAGTAACTCAAGAGACATGTATCTTTCTGTACAGCCACAGACACCTTGCCTACATCAGCAAAAAGGAAAAAAAAAAAAAGAAAAAAAAGGAAAAACACATATTTTTTAAGGAATATGAAGTTACAAAATGCTGGCACAGATGTAGTAAATTGCAGATTTCATATATATTAGTTGAGGAGGAAGTAGTCTTCACTGGATAATGTGCATTGAAAATACAGCCTGTCTTGTATATATTTAACTTCTGAAGAGTGTTATGCAGCTGGTTTTATCTATTATATTTTTTTTTTTTTTAAAAAGTTGTTTATTTTTCCTGACTCTGAATATTATTAAAGACTTGCTGGATTTGTTATCAGCATCTAATTTTAGATGCCCTGTCCCAGACTGATAAAGTGCCCATTCATTAAGTATCTTTCCACTTCAAGCCTGTAGGCAGAAATATAAAGACTTTTCCAACATATGTCATTTTGTCTTACCAAGTTAACTGAAAAATTAGTGACTAATCAAAGTCAACTCTGAAATTAAGTGTTCCTGTGGGCTCCTCTTTACAAATCTCCCATTGCTTCTCATACACAGAGGCTATTTTAATTTTCTTGATGACAATAACAAAATGTGCTGCGTTGCTTCTCGGTGGAAACAATCATAAGCCTTTTTTTTTCTGTTTTTCATTTAAATCAACTTTAGTTTTCTGAAATGTAACCAAGTTAAAACCTTATGTAGACAAACAAAATCAACGGGCCCCCAGAAAACAAATCTGTTTTGACTTAGTTTTACAGTTAAGATTTGTAAAGCCTGCTGTTTTGAAAGATACACCACTTTTTCTCTTTTTTGTTGTTGTAACAATACTGGTAACGTTGGTAGAAATTCAGACTCAGTCTATTATATGTTGGCAAATTTAACCTTACTGCACTACATCTAGATCTATCAAAGACCTCTAAATAATGACAGTCACGATCACAGATTTATTATGCTAAGCTCTTTACAAGATGCTTTTTGATGCTGACATATAGAACAACAATATTGCATAAATAACAATCACTCTCCCTTTTTTTTAAACATTGTTTCCCTTTAGAACTAGTTAGAAAATATTTCTTACTCCCTGATGACTGGCACTATATATTGTTTATTAGCATACCCCTAGCATTATTCCTGATATGTGACTTTGTTCAAAAACAAAGAAACATAAACTTAATGGCTGGTCTTTTCTCTTGTTAGCACAGAAACGCAGAGTGCATGTCAAGAATTGTTGGCAAAATTATGACTGATGTATGTAATGACAACACATACAAAGGTTGGGGTTTTTTTGAAGTCTAATGCCAAAAAATAACCTCATTTGACAACACCAACAAAATAATAATTTACTAGCACTTACTAGCCTCTTCAAAATGATCTGACATATTTGCAGAATCACACACAGAGGTTTTCTTTTTATCATGAAGGGAAGACTGCTTTTGTGACTGCTGCTTGATCAAACGCTAATTCTTTTTTGTTTCCAAACATATTCTAAAATGTTGACATCAACTTCTATTAGCTCAACACACAGTCATCTCAAAGTGTCTAAACTTGTGCATGGTTAAGTTTTTATTTTAAAAGCAAACTCTGTAAATTCCATTTACTCTTAGATTTTCAAAGTGATCAAACCCAGTCATTTTCACACCACGCTGAACAAACCCCACACACTTATTTCCATATGTTTGGCATTCTAAGGAAGTCCTTTTCCACTGCAAGTTACATCTTAGTCTCACAAGCTTTGTCAGAACCACAGGACTCGTAACTGCTCACAGGAGCTCCTGGGTCCTGATGTGCTTCAGGGCTGGTCTCAATTCCCTGCTGGGGTGAGATCCAGGGGGACACCCAGCCCCTCCTCACTCCGGGGTCCCACAAAGGGGAAACTTGGGGGAATAAGACCAAAACGAGCTCTGGGGTATTGCAGCTCCATGTCCTTTGGCTTGATTAGCTGGGGAAGAAGTCTTGCGGCACTTGTGTCGCACAGCACAGAAGAAAAATTGGGTTGTGACTCAAGGAGGCATTTGAATCTCTCTTGAGTGTCTCCAGCCTTTTGCGATACAAGATGGCTCCACACGGAAAGAAGTGTGGGGCTGTGACAGCCATCCTTACCGCAGCTGTTTGCAGTGAGGATCCTTGGCCGAGCTCCGGGCCCCTCTGCCCAAGTGACCTGTGCCTCCTAGGGAGCACTCAGCGGGACAGACAGAGCAGGCACCCCGGCCTTGCTGCTCCAGCTCCCAGCCCAGGGCTCCACACAATGACAAAGGGTGGACACACAATGATGAAAGTTACTCCCTAACCTGCCACCGCTGCATTTGCCAGAGGACACCTCTCGGCCTCCTGCGAGAGACAGAAACATGACACATTCTCATTCTCCCCTCCAAACACAGAAACAAGCTGATGCACATTTCCTGTTACAGGGTAATTTTGTATCAGCAAAGGTGGGCCACAGAAGACCCTTACCAGTGCATTCCCATATGGAGTTGGGCAGGTCCAGTATGGTATCTGGAGAAGCCGCACTGCGCTCTAAACTGTGCCTTGTTGCAAAACTTCCAAAGATTTGTTCCAGAGGAGAGTGACACATACATTATCAGATGGGATTAAGAAAGTGGTTTAACTTTTCCCTTTTCTTATTGTGGCCTCATCTTTTCATAAAAACTCTTCAATAAACAAGCCCACAATCCTTCACTAAACCCCCTCCTGTCAAGAACCTAAATGCCAATTTGCTTCCTACATGCTAAGTGTAAATCTGAGGCCCAAGTCATTCAAAATTGTCGTAGAAGAGTAACTGCTTGGACTAGATGTCTCACAAGAGCACTGAGCAATCCAGTTGCCTCTTGTATTCCTGCTTGTTTGCATCCCTGTTTTCAGAACCAATTTAAAGCCATGCAAAGCTTCTCTGTGACTACATTTAATGAGCTTTGGATTGGGCCTTCAATCCATGCAGAGCATATGCATGTGTCTCTCTAACCTTTTGAATAATTAATGCCACCTAGACCTTTAATTATTGTCCTGATCCTCACTTGTCACTTCGCAGTTTTCAGAATTTCCTTTCTATAAAGGTGCCCAAAGTGTCCGTGTCATGTCAAATGAGGCTTTGCTCCTTTCATAAACGACCCAATATGGTCTTTCAATCGGTACTTCAGTTCTGTGTCCAGAATTTTATTTGCTTTTATAAACAAAGTAAAACACCTAATAAAGACTCTTACTAGAGGATTTACAGTTCTATTCAGAAGTGCTTCAGATGCGTGTAGAAGATCCTTCTATGTAGCCTTCTGTGCCCTGTGACTGTCGAGGTATCCATACATTCTTCTTTTTCTATTCCCTAGCCTCATTATATTACTTGAAAATGAACTGCATGTGCTACTTATCTGCCCATGCTCCACCTCCTTGTCAAAGTCATTCAGAATTTTATCATCTTCCTATTTTGTTCTGACATTTCTTCAGTTTTGTACTATCAGGGAGTTTCATCACCTTACTACTTACTCTTTCTTCCAGATAACTGATATGCTGCATAAATTCAACAAAATTGGTGCAAATAATGATTCTTAAGGCTTTCCACTACTCACACCCCTACAACCTAACCTGCTTCAATTCACAAGACTCCTATACTTCCCATACCCAAGCTAGTGTTTCTTTTCTTTTTTAATCAAAGTATCTCTCCCTATGCCATATTTATTCACCCAACAGATTAGTCTTTTGTACTATACTGTTTCAAAAGCTTTGCTAAAATCCTGGTAAATCATGTTTATAGGCTTCTCTGTCAGCACTTGTGGCTACTCTCTCAAAATACTCTTTACTGAAAATTCTAAGCATGATCCTCCCTTTGTCAATCTTTGTCCTCTATCCTTCATTAAATCCAAACTTTCTAGGTGTTCTTCTATCATGCCTTTGATAAGCCTTTCTCTCATGTTCCTCACTGTTCAAATCAAGCTCACAAACCAGTAATTTCATGCATAATCCTTACATCCCCTGGTTAATGTCTGTTTAGTAGCCTTTTCCCAGGCTCTTGATACCTCCTCATAAAAGACTGTCAATTTATCTGCTTAACGTTTCCTTTATCTTCAGTTCCTTTCTCTGAGAATTTTGGGATTTTTCTGTGTTTGTAAGTCACTTTTTCTAAACTATCTTCCATTATATTACACCTAATCCATACTTCATTCTTCTCCATGGGGAGGATATGCCACAAGCTTCACAACAAAGCATTTTTTTCCACAGTATTGGTTTCCTTGATTACATATACCATTTCTAGATCTCCTATATCCCCCTTTTAACTGAATACTTGTTTCCTATATGAGAACCATAAATATGTCTTCATATGTACCATGTCTCCATTACCTCTTTTGCATCTGGGCTTGCAGGCACCCCTAGTTTATTCTCTACTCCTTTCAGATCTCTTGCATGCACTACCAAAACCAGCTTTGATGTGTACCTGTTAACCTCCCAATAACCTCCAGTTTGCACCTAGGTGCACTGTTTACCCTTGTCACAGGGTACTTTCGAGGCTTTTTCCACTCCTTTTCAGAACAGACCAAGGGCATGGATCAATGACACAGCCGAGACAACCTGCTGCTGCCGAAGGAGAGTGATGCCACACCTCCCACATCCTCTAATTCCCCTCTCCCAGATCAAGCATTCAATCAGAGTTTCCCTCACATTAAATCTGGGGTGGAGCTAATTCAACCTATTAAAACAACAGAAAGGTAATGCAACAAGATAAAGTGAATAGCTTCCAACAAATCATATGCAAAACCAAGTTAAAACTTGCACACTAACTACAGTAACATGCAAGTGCTAACTACTAGTGCTGCCAGCTGATTTTTTACATCATTATTTTATTAAGCATTTGCAGTGTGCTTGGCCCTGCATGAGGCACAAGAGCAACCACGGTCCCAGCTTATTTGTCCATTTAGCCATTTTTCATCATAGCTTAGATTATTTTTGACAGTACCTTAATTGAGGATTTCTTTTCTATCTTCCTGGATGCTTATTTTGTCAACCTTAAGCTCTAAAAAAACTAAGCATATGTTACCCAGTTTCTCTGCATAGTTAGCTATTTATCTTGCTTATGGGGCACTGTCATCTTGCATTTTTTTTGAACTGACTAATTGCTAACTCTTCTCATTGCTCACACAACACCCTTTAATTAGTATTTCTTGATTGCTTTTAAAAATGTGTCCATAATGATTTTATGAGGATTTTTCCGTTCTTCTGCTTTTGTTGAGTAGAGTCTTAAGTTTAACAGGGTCCGAGTGCACATGCCTAGAGACAGAATACGGTATCAATCCCATAAGGTACGCAAAACAAAAAATGGAGAAAAAGATTACTTTTTCTAATTTCTTTCATTATGGTTACTTATTGCTTTAATACACAAAATGCATTGAGGCAGAAATACAAATGTTCATTCTAGAAGTCCTTCCTTCTCTACTCTGCTTGAAGTCTGCTCTGCTGTTCTGTCTTTCACCTTTACATTCTGGATTCTGCATTTAATAATGTCTGTCTTCAATGTCTCTTAGTTACAAACCTTTCCTTCCCCTGGCTGATGAAGTGCATTAGCTTGCAATGTCTCACATCCCCACACAGAAAGAACATCTTGCAACATTTAAAAATTTCATCTCTTCCCTTCGAGCTCTCTAATACTTTAAATCTCTCTAGGTCTTTGGAACTCAGTACTGAAGAGAGGTACCTGTCAGAAAAGTGACTAAAACCTGGCAGCATGTGGCTGTGTATTCATTTTCTCTCAATTACTTCGTATCAGGTTTACATAGTTTATGACTACAAACAGCTTTAAGTACCATGAATTTGATTTGGGATCTAACAAACAAATACACTTCTTTCTGTCTTTCTATCCCAGGGCCTGATCCTGAGCCTCTGAGCAGTGCAAGGGTATATGCCAAGCAGTGCTCAGGAATCTGGGGATGACTGTATCACCAACTGAACTTTCTGTCGGCATTCCCACCTCTTCCTGTCTCCTTACATTGCACTTAAAATCTAAGGCAGCTGCCAACCTGAGACCCTCTGAAGTCAGCGAGCTGCTAACCCATCAAGAGGTATCCTAACATTCAGCATCTCAGTATCGGAGCAGCTGTGTGCCTATGGACATTAAGGAGAAATTATGATCAAGACTGCGCTGATAATTTTGCAGATGACGTGGCATCAAGGCACAGGCAGTAGAGCATGACTTGGCAGGTCTGAGATGCAAAAAGCTGATATTCTGAGTAAGCTGATAGGCTTTTTTCTTTTTAAAGTTGTCTTCTTTCCTTTGTTTTAAAAAAGACATACTGAGACAGACTGTCATTCAATAAAGCCACTACTTTCTTCACCAACAATCAGCAACAGATGTAGCCCAATAAAATTAATAGTTTGCAAGTACGCACAAGAGAATACTCTTTTGTGTCTTTTCTCGATCACAAATTTTGTAAAAGCTCTCTGGATTTTAACAGAAAGGCAAAATCAGGGGGCTTTTTATATACCTCATTTTGCTTGACTTTTAAACACTAAAACCACTTTTCTCCCATACTATGGAAAATTAATGCTGATTAATTTCACTTTCTGAAGCGTGACTCAGGACCCTCCCCCTGCCCTTAATTGTCCACTCTCAAGTCAACCTTTATTCCTGCAGATTTCCAGGCTATTACTTACCAAGATAATTTAATCCTACAGAATAGAACTTGTGCTTAAAAATATGCAACGTTAATATTCATGTACAAACAGAAATATATTACTCATACATAATATATAAGAAATTAATTTTCATTGAAGTATCAGGAGAAGGATTAAACCCCTTAGATCCTTCTCATGCAATTAGCTCTGCACTTGGGGCAGTCAATGGGACTTCAGAAATGAAGGTTTCACATGATAACACTGGCAAGACCGGGGTTTTACAAAGGCTTGCCTACACTACGAAATACGCCACAAACAGAGTTCTACAATCATACTGCTGTAATTATAGTACTACCCTGTATGGATACTCTTAGGCCACATCAATGTTAACAAATATACTGGTAGCATCTGAGCTGGCACACAGCTGCTGACATTGCAATGATGCTTGACTGCGTGCCCAGTTGAAAAGCCTCCACTGGGGCAGCGCAGCTGCCCACGGAAGTGGTGTACCAGCAAAACAAGCACTCCGCTGAGCCAGTCTTCAACACTATCCACAATGATTTGTGTTTAGCCATTTTGTCCTGTGAAGACATACTTGCTTTCCTCTAAGAGAATTAAGAGAACTTCCCAGAATTCCCTCTGTCCCGTTTCATAATCTTTTACTTTCACATTACTTCTTAAAATTCCAGCAGTTCCTGGATGTTCCAGCAGCACAGGATGTATATCATGTAATAATATTAATTTCTTTTTTTGCATGGGGCTTCAGTCTACCATTTCCCTATCAGAAAAAAGAGATTGCAGAATTTGTTTCGGGAGCAGAATGTCATACTTCTAGGTTTGCAGGACTTCAGCCACTCAACCACCATCACACAAAGTACCAGCTGTGAAGCAGGGAACATAAGAAAACTGAGGAGCTACGGTTAAGACAAATAGTTCAGGAAAACCATCAGGTGATGGAAACATTCTCTGACTAGGCCTACAAAAGAAGCACCAAGCAGCAGAGCAGGATCAATTGCCAGTTGGCCACTGTCACTGATGGTTGCAAGGTTTTCGTATGCAGCCAGCCATGTTCCTAGAGCTTGGCACTGAACCTGTTCCAGCCGTCAGAGCAGAAACCAAAGAGAGGACTGTTGTAGCAGTGGGAAAACAAGTACAAAAGGAAATCTGGAAGCCTGGAGTCTCAGATCATTCTTTGTTGGTGAACCACCCTGCTTCCTACTGGAAAATGTAGAGGAAGAGGTGGACTTCCAGATATGAAAAGCCATTAGGTGTGCCTTTTTGCACAGAATGTTGAATCTGTATAACAGGTAAAAAACAGAGGAAGTCCATCACACACAGGATATCAAACCTGTGGAAGCATGATCGAAGGCCACAAATACTTCCTTCTCTCCTACCTCCCACCTTGGTTTTGAGTACACAAGCAACTTTTGCATGGCCATATTTGTAAGTGACTGTACTTTTAAGTCACTCTTCAGAGGCATTTCACAGACATCATGAATGATCAATGAATGTATGTGAGGCTTTCATCTTGAGGAATTCAGACCTCTAATAAAAACTTCAGGCAGGGGCTGTTTTCCCAGATTTGCACATTATTACTGGTAGGACTGTACTGAGATGCTCAGTATCAGGAGGAGGCCTCACGCTTTTATTCCCTGACTTATGAAGCCATCTACTAGCAACAAAGGTTTAATTGCCAAGGAAGAACAGGGTAACATCAACATACATCTGGTAGGTAGGCCCAAAGGATGGTAGAAACCACAGAATAGTCGAGGTTGATCTCTGGGCGTCCTCTGGTCCAGCCTCCCTGCTCAAGCAGGGCCACCTAGACCTAGACCATGTACAGACGGCTTGCGAGTATCTCAAAGGACACACAACCTCTCTGGCTAAACTGTGCCAGTGCTCGGTCACCCTCACAGTAAAACTGTTTTGAGATGTTCAGAGGGAATCTCCTGTGTCTCAGTTTGTGACTACTGCCTCTTGTCCCGAAATGTACCATGGTGAGGATGCATGGTAGCAGGAGACACATCTCCGCTGTCATACTGAGCAGAATACACCGTATAAAATACTACAGGTCATATTTTATACAATAATTTGCAATACAATACAGGAAATGGAATAAATGAAAGATGGGTTTGGCAGGAGAAAAAAGTACCTAAGGGTTCTGAACAATCAGGCATAAGACCAATTACTAGCCGTCACAGAGCTATGGGAGGTCAAAGAAGAGGACTCCAACAAGATGCTACATATCAGGTGGTTCATTTATGTTCATTTTGTACAACTTCATGAAACAAGTAGTACTGGGGCTACATATCCATTTTAAATTAATGGTTAGCCCATTTTATTTCCCTGATGACGAAGTAATAAATTCAGGTGTTGTGTTTGTTGTATGAGACAAATAATACACACATTACATATAACAACTTTATTGAGTAGTGGTAAAAAACACTTCTCAAAACATTCACAGTCACATACGAAGTTGGTCTGTGAGCACCACAAAGAACCGGTCATGGTTTCTTATACTTTCATTTCTTGTGACTGATTGACTTTTGCATAAAAACCAGGTATGAACTTCAGTTAAAGCCATCTTCCTGGTTTGGATCTCTGAAAGGCCTCTTTCCTGTCTGGATTCTATCACCTGCTAGATCACCTCTCTTCCCAAACACTGTAAAAAATTTACAGGCTTTGAGATTCCTATTCGTCTATGAAGTTTTACTTGAAACTGGCTATGAGTAGTCCAAAAGTAAGAGGAGGAAGAGAAAGAACTCTCTAGAGGTATGCAAACCCGCAGACAAAAAGAGACATGCCATGATTTCCCATGTCTGGTTCCTAATCAGGCTAGAAAAACAGGGGAAATTTCTTGTTGCTTCTACCCAGTTCTGAGGTCAGAACGTAAATACTCATCACTATTCTGATCTTCCACTGGGGCTATGCGGAAGGGAATTTGTGGCATGTTACCCTGGTCACTTGGCCAGCAGATACGTGTACAGGGAAAGCCCTGTGAGGACAGTGGGCTGCACAGCTGACCTGTTGGAGTACACATCTCAGGATGTTTTGTCTCATAAAGCTTTGTTGACTCTACATTTGCCCTCTCTAGAAATGTTTAAGGCCTTCATCCACATTCCCATTTCCCTCTCCAGCTCTGCCTTTCTTCAAGCAGGCAGTCCCCCCCACTGCATTGTTTTATAGAAATCTTGGTTTGGTGCTCTTGAAAACTTTGGAGGACACGTTATCCTTTCTTTCTCTCATGCAAAGTTTTCCACAGGTGTGAAGAAGGCATCTCTCCAAACTCCCCATCTGAAGCCTCTGACAAATAACAAGACAGACAAACAGTATTAGCTTTTAATGATCAGTGGACAGGAAACTATGAAAAGTCACTGTGATTATCCCTCTTGCTTCTGTTCAGCAGCTCCCAGGCAACACACAGCCTTCCTTTCACAGACTGAATTCATGCTGTGTGTGAGAAGGTGGGAAGTTTGCTGCTTAACTTTGGTAGGATTTACAGCAACAGGGTAATAAATAACACCATCCTTGTTAAATTCAGAAAGGAGTCTGATAGCTCACTACTAAAAGTGTAAAGAGAAAAGAAGAAGAAGAAAAGAAGAAGAAGAGAAGAAGAGATGAAGAAGAGAAGAAGAGATGAAGAAGAGAAGAAGAGAGAAGAGAAGAGAAGAGGAGAGGAGAGGAGAGGAGAGGAGAGGAGAGGAGAGGAGAGGAGAGGAGAGGAGAGGAGAGAAGAGAAGAGAAGAGAAGAGAAGAGAAGAGAAGAGAAGAGAAGAGAAGAGAAGAGAAGAGAAGAGAAGAGAAGAGAAGAGAAGAGAAGAGAAGAGAAGAGAAGAGAAGAGGAGAAGAAGAGGAAACACTTAAGCCTGTATCTTGTCAGCCACTTCATGGCAGTGGTACTACCAGAAATTAGAGCATAGTGTAATGTGAAGGTGGCCTACTGTGGCAAGAAAAACAGGGTAGCCCTTCCTAAAAATATATATGGTCAGGTCTTAAATAATACGTTCCTGAAAGCAATGTCAAAATGATGCAAGAAGACAAAAATGGTATTTTTAGTGAGCTCATTCTGAAACTCCAGAAGCAGAAAATATGTTTGCCACAGATTAGTTCCACAAATTCAAAACCAAATCTTTGTGCCAGCAACAAACCTTCTTTACCTTTTTCTGTCCCCAGATCCAAAATCCAGCATGAAAATCACTTGTTCTGGGCCTGGATTCACTGACAGGAAACCCAAGGCACTACTTCTTATGTTTACATTACAAGTTTATGTGCTTATTCATAAAAATCCTGTAGTCAGAATGATCAGCTTGGATTGCTGATGAGGAGGATTATTTTAATTTCTTTATGTATTTCAATTAAATGCATGAGTATTGATTTCATTGCATTTTTTTTCAGTTAAAAGCATAGTGATTTATATTGCTAAAATGCTATTGCCTGCCCTGCCAAAAGCATGCATCTGGGAACATTTCTGGGTTGCTCACAGTCTTTTCTCCCTTCTTTCCGCCTCTGACTGCCAGTGCATGCTGTTGAAACAAACCAGCTACCTCAAAAGGCAGTTCCTGTTTTCTGTCTTGGTGAGTCTGGCAGTGTTTTGAGAAGGAGGGGAGGAATAGTAAGAGAATAAAGGTAGATTCAGGGCCCATGAATAAAGAGAAAAAAAATATAATGATAAAACAGTACACCTACCTGAGCTCCATTCTTTCTCCCAGGGTGATACCATTTCTGGATTCATCGGAGGTCAGATAAGTTGAGCTTCAAGGAGCCACCAGCTCTCCGCAGCATCTGAGTTTTGTGACCCCCGTCTCCACAAGCTCATTGTCAGCCTGCACTTTCACGGCTCCTTCCAGAACGGTGCTGTGATGTGCCCAGTGCCCCCTGCTGTGACATGCCCATCCTGGCATACAGCTCTGCACAACCACGACAGAAGAGCAGCCCCAGATTCACACTTACTCCGTTACTGGTGTGACAGTTACTAGTTCTCTCCTTAGTTCAGCACTTTTGATACTCTCTGCCATAGTGAGTTTCTGCAAGTCTTTTTGCAACACCTAAATAAGCATCTTTACTCCTGCAGTAACTTGGCAGTTGCACTGCTCCTTCTTTTCTTGGGACCAGAAAACCCAGAGTGTTCTTGTATTATTAATGAAGGACTGTCTGCATTGCCACAGGTAATACAGTATTCACATGAGGTTCACATTCATGGAACAAAGTGATACATAACTTAAGCTACTTACAGAAGCAATTACGTTTGCTGAGCATCTACTCTGGAAGTTACCAACAGGACCCCAAACTGAGCGCAGTTGCACATATGGATACACTAGCGTAAGTGAGGTTTCACCAGTAAACTGTCGGTGTAAGCTGGAGTCCATTCCCTCCTCCCCTGCCGGCTAAGCAATTAACAATATAACTATTATTGTACAGTTACGCTGGTGTGATTCTGCATGTAAAGAAGTTGTGAGGCTTAAGAAGTGAGGGCACACCTTCTGCTGAGGCAGGAGTTATCTCATTAGGTGCATGACAGCATATTAAGGAGGAACAAGAGAAGCAAGGCCACACAGTTTTTCTTGAACACTGCTTTTCATCCTCCAAGTGCTTTACAAAAAATGTATCACAATTAAGCATAGCAACACACTTTTCAGGAATTATCAATCTTATTTTCTGAATAAGGAAGATGAAGCAGAGTTGTTCAAGTAAATTTGTCCAAGTCAACAAAGCAAATGAGTGACGGAAAAAGGACTGATGTCTAGTTCCCAATTCACAATCATATCAGACCTTGTTCTCCACTTTTAAACATTAACTATCACCAAGAAGATTATTATCCTAACGGTGTTCTTGCAATGATTCAAGATCTTTACAAGAAATCTACAACCTGAATTCAGCATCTCATTATGCCTAAAGAGTAAGTTACAGATTTACCACTTTTAGAGCTCTTTCAATAGCTAGCTATCCACAATCTGTCTGATACTTTATGTGTACTAGATTCAGCAGTATGATGGGCTTAATGAGTTCTGACCTGTTCCTTGAGTTGTTGTAACTGATGATGAGCATTGCCCATCATTTCCCACCCCAACTGAAAGGTGGCTTTCAGTGAAGATGATTCAGGTCAACATCTTTCACTTAGCAAGTAGGGTGAGCTCAGCAGGTGATAGCTCAGCTGATGACATTATACCATGTTAAGGTAATTGCACTCTATTATGTTATTGAGTACAGGATAAAAAGGGAAGTTTTCTAGTTCAACCATGAGAATACTTGGCAAAGAAGCCAGAAGTGACATTTTTTAGTGTTATCTTTTATCTTAAAAAGATATTTTTAGTACTCTTACCATAGTAATCTAATACTGAGCAACAAAGTGTATTCAGCACTATTAATGGTCTGGGAACTAGTCTCCATATTTTTCTTGCCTTGGGAATGAAGCGTTCCTCATATAAAGGTTGAAAACTCAAACCACATGACCCTCAATAACGCAAATTAAACCCTCTGTCCTTAATATTGGGATTTTTTTTTGTTGAAAATTTCCGCAAAATAGCATGTTTAAGTAGCTGTCTTCAACATCCCGTTCAATTCAAGAAATATCCTTCCAGTGGAGTAGCAAAGCCACTGACTAATAACAAATTTTAGAAATCCAATTTGTTTTTACTGTCTGTGTTATATGCTTATGTTTTCATTTCCCTCAGTCTGGACATCCAATCTATAGTGTTAAACATTTGTGTATTACCACTTTCAATTTTGATTCTCATTTCTATAATGCTTGCATCACTATAATTTGAAACCAGTAATATCTGTTAGAAAAATAAATTATCTTTCAGGATTTTACAAACATGCACTTATGGTTTCCAGAAGTACTAATGCTCTATCAGGAACTCGATAGCTTTGTGCTTCCCATGAGAAAAGAATCTGAAAGTCTAGGTTACTTATGTGGAGACTAGGACCACAGACACTGAAAAATCAGTTTACATGCTCTGAATGGGGTGGGGGTGGGGCAAGTGGTGATTTGAAAGCAGGCAAATGCTAGTCACAAATCTTGCAGAAGTTTAAAAGGTTTTTTCATCTAACATACATTTCTAAGAGAAAAATCAAAAGGAGTAAGAGGCGGCACATGATGCCAATCAGAAGACATAAAAACTGTGATTATACCTGACCCAAGTACAAGAAGATTCAGTGATGACACTGAAGGTAACTGACCTTATATCACCACAAAGGATCTCCAAATCTCTTTTTGTCTGGTTTACAAACAAGAAAAATAGGAGTTGGTAATATGTTATCATGGTAACTGTCTTAAAATGCGTGATTCCAGTTGTGCTTGAGGTAGCAGGAAACTGGCTTCCAACGTGACTGGGAAGAGAGATTTCATGTCACTTGGAGAAAGATGACAGAAACTGAAACCAGGATGACTCTGAATCTATCAAAAACATGCAGCTGGTCGTCCTGTGGTTTCCACTCAGCAGCAGTACTACAGGACCATCAATGGCCTGAACCGCACCTAACGGGAGCCATTCCTTCTCCCTCTTCTTTGAAAGGAAGGTTTTCCTTAGACCTGCGGTTCTCAGTCTAACAACCTGCTCCTTCCATAAACTCCACACCACATCCCATTCCCCAGATGTCCCCCACCACCGCTCAATGTGCAAACTGGAGAGGCAGAAGTCATAAGCATAGGGCCCTTTCCTGGCAGATCTATCCTGCCTGATACTTCACCCTCATCTCCCAGCTCCACTTCCCTCTTCATGGCACTCCAGGCCCTGTGGTACCAAGTGGCCTTCTCCCAGCCTATCTTCAGCTATGTTCTTCGTAGGTGGCTCCACAAATACTTACCTCTTGGCCCATATATCTCTTCCCTCCTCCCTCTCTGCCTCTCTCCTGCCCTCCAGTTTGCACAACACTGCTGGATGACACGCTGAGAGATTTCTTACCCAACAGATGGGCTCACAAACAGGGAGTGAGGAAGGTGATGGAAGAGCAGCAGCTCCCTAGCCACAGGATATCCATACACATTCACAGCAATGGATTGCACCATGCTTATACCATTACAGGCGAAAAGCTTCCTTGAAACAAAAGCTATTATTTCTTATCATCTGTTTGTGCTGTGTTTTTAGGCTTTCTGAACTATAAGGGGTCATTATGCAAGATACCATGCCTAAAATATTAACTCTAAGTCATTCTATTGACAACATCTCTGAAGATAAAACAGATTCTCTTCCCTCAGTACACGACCCCCATAGTTTCCCGTATACAGGTGTTACTACTTGGTCACTGGTGACTGAGGAAGCAGATGAGATCTTTCAAGAGTTTGATATTTACTTTCTAAGTTACGGTGCAGGAATGGGATTTCAATCATCAGGCACTAGGTGTTTCAGTGACATCAAAATGTTGTTCATCAGGAATGGAAAGGAAAACACAACAAGGAATTGCATCCAAAGGACTGATTTCCCAATTTACCTTAGGCTAACATTGCACTTCTACTTAATCAAAATATGCTATAAGAGGGGAAAAAGAATGTCTACAACACAATTTAAAAAAAACCACCTCAATTTGTTGCTCACAAATATTTTTCAAAAATTCGCCCCTTATGCCAGCATTTTGGCTCACTGTATTCTAGTCCTCTGTCATTAATGCTCTCTGCCGTAAGCACAACTCCTAGCTGGGGATTCCAACGCATAAGGGAGCTAGGATAAGATTCCAGATCTCAGTTGTGCTGGCATGAAGATAGGTCTCCTCAGCGACACAGAAGACAATATCCTAGGGAGACTGGAATTAGTCCTATTCCGCACAATTCAATCCAAGATGTAAGGCATATCAAGAAGCAAGCAATTACTAGCTAATGGCTACGGATGGAAATGTAACATGGTTCAGCCTAAGCATTTCATGACAAGTGACAAGACAGCTTGAAAAAAGGGGGAATTTTTCCAAAAGGATGGAAGGTGTCAAGAGCAAAGAAAAAAGGGTTACCTCTTCAGTTTGGGAGGGGCTGATTCTGGGCATTGGAGATACTTGTGGTGTTTTCAGCTGTGTACTGTTGCTGTCTGGAACAAGCTCTCTGTGGATTGACTGAATATGGTTTTGGAGTTCACTTTCTGATTCAAATTTAACATTGCAACTAGAACATCGAGTCTTCAGTCCCCCTGCCTTGCTTTTGTTCTCAATGGAACTCAAATTCTCACTTTGGCCCATGCCTTGTCTGTTACTGCTTGAAGGGATGTTGACACTTGGACTACCACTTTTACTGAGATTAACACAGCTAGCACACAGACCATATGGCAGACCGTTGATGTCAAGTTTCACTAAATCCTGTTTGGAGCGGAATTCCTTCAGGCAAGAAGCACACTTGTACAGTTTCTGGAGATGCTGTGCGCGCCCCGTGGACTGCACGGCAGAACCGTTTCCAGTTTTCTGCATGTGGAACGTGCCGTGGATTTTCAGTTCCAGCGTGGAGGTCACTGTCTGCATGCACACCACACAGCGGAACCCTGTCAAGGAGTTCCTCAAGTCAGGGTGCATTTGGCAATGCTCTAAAAACTCCTCCTCGCTCTGGAGGGGCATCTTGCAAATCCTGCAGTTTCCAGTGTCCAGGCTCTTACTATGTGTGACCTTATGCTCAGTAAGAGTCAGAAGAGACGGAAACCGCTCACCACAGATTGGGCACATATAGTGTTTCACCGGTCCCAAGTGTGTCTGCATGTGCTCTCGGAGCCCATTTTCAGAGAAGAATGTTCGAGAACACACATTACACTTGTAATTCCCTTTAATGAGTTCAGCCTTTTTCTTTACTATGGCACTTTCTCCGGGTCGAATGTTGTGGTCTCGAAGCTGGTGATTTTGCAGGAGAGTCTCCATGGTATAAGCTGCTCCACAAATGTCACAGCCATACATAGGCTCAGATGTGTCCACATCTTCTTCGCTGCCATCATGGCTGTTATGGGACTCCTGGCTATTTGTCAACAAGGTCTGGAGTTCCACTTCCTCTTTCTGAACCTGCTCAGATGCCCCGTTTGTTCCACAGTTTGGAGTTTTTGTTTCAAAAACACAATGTTTTTCCCTTAAGTGCTTTTCCAGCAAGATGATGGCATGGAAAGCTTTGCTGCAGAACTTGCAGTTGTACTTCTTGCTGTGCGTAGTAATGTGACACTGCAGCTCCACCTCCGTACCAAAGGACTCGCCACAGAAGATGCACTTGTGTACTTTGCCTTGGTTCTCCAGGTGGTTGTGTTTAACATGAAGCTGTAGGTCAGTCTCATTGCGGAAATCCCAGTTGCAAGACGTACATCTGTATACCTTCTTTTCATTGCTGTGCTTCACAGCCAAGTGCAGCTGAATGGAGACTTTGGAGTCAAAAACTTCTTGGCACAAGGTGCAGCGGAAGAACACAAATGTATGCATGTCCAGTAGGTGTTTCTGCAAGTCATCCACAGACGTGAACTGCTTGTCACAGCTTTCACAGATGTAGTAGGTCGAGGTGATCATGAAATGAATGGTAACATGCTTCAGCAGAGACTCCTGATTTGGAAATTCCTTGTTGCACTGAGGGCAGGTCAGTTTTGGCAGGACAGTGTCAAGGTGTGTTTTTAAATGAGTCTGAAAACCGTCCAAGGAAGTATACTTAGCACCACACTGATTACAAATATATTCACCTGCAGGACGAGGAGGAGCACCTCCCACTGCCTGCATCATCTTTAAAGAGGTCTGCTCAATGGTTACAGGAGATAAGGGACTCATGGCTCTGGATTTTTTTCCATTGTGGATGTAATTCAGTGCCAAAGGAATGTTCTTATGGTTCTCCTTGATATGCTTGTTCAGTTTAAGAACACTGTTAAATATTGGAGAATTTGTACAGTAAGAACAAGAATACACTTCCACCACTGGATCTTTTGGGGTTCCAAGCACAGGGGAACCAAAACGGGAACTGCTAAGATCACAATGGACTTGTCTAATATGCTCTTCCAGAGAAGAATCTGTAAGAAATCCCATGTAGCAATGGGGGCAAAAGAATGCATTACTGTCCTTAGCAGCAGGGTTGGCAAATCCATGAGAACATCGGATGTGTTCCTGAAGGGTGTTGAGGTCATTGAACACTTCAGAGCAGAAGTTGCACTGGTACACCATGGCAGGCATGGTAGAAACAATCAGTGCTGGGTCCGGAGCTTCGTGGACTTGCTTAAGATGTTCGTTCAGATTGTAGAGAGATGGCAATACCTCCAAACAATACTGACAGATATGGGCTTGTTCGGGTTTATCTAAATGCATAGTTTTCAGGTGTATCTGCAAAACTGCAAGGCTGGAAAATAACTGTTTGTTGCAATAAATGCAGCTATAGGTAACTTTTGCCTGTTTACTTGAAGGACCAGTGATATCTGGTACTTGCTGAGCTGCCCGCTTCCTTCCACGACCTTTTGGTATAGGGGGAGCTGTTTCCACCATTGTTGAACTATCCACTGAGAGATTTGAATCTGGAGTGGTGCTAGAGACTGAGGTGTAGCCCACGGTTACCAAAGACGGGCTGTTGCTGTGGTTGCACGACTCTGGCTGCTGGTGACTGTCCATGTGGCTGTACAGCTCCTCCACAGTATGAAAGTTCTCAGAGCAAATGCTGCACGAATTCTTCTTCTCACCATTATGAGCCTGCTCCATGTGATTCACCAGAGACGTTTCCTCTACAAAGAGTTCATGACAGTAAACACACTGAAGAGCAGATCGGTCTTCATTAGGGGAACACTCAGGGTGACATTCTGCAATGTGCTTCTGAAGATCTTCAGGAAAATCAAAGCCTTCTTCGCACTGACTGCATTTCTGAGTGTCTTTCATTTTCCAGTCCTCCATCCGGGAAGCGGACTGAGAGCCATCTTTGTTCCTCTCATGAACCTGCATGTGACCATGCAGCGAACTAGATGACAGGAACCCACGTCTACAAATGGCACACTTATATGGCTTGTTGGACGTATGAGTCTTTAAGTGAATTTTAAGATGATCACTCCTTGAGAACGCTGCATCACACTCACTGCAGTGATACTTCTTGTCTCCCGTATGAAGCTTTATGTGGCGGTCCCTGCTCCGTTTGTGTTTGAAGAGGCGACTGCAATACGTGCATTTGAAAGGGAGCTTGTCGCTGTGACTTTGCTCGTGGTGCTTTAAGTAGCTGAGGCGGCTGAACGATTTGTCACAAAACTGGCATGGATAGGGCAACCCCGGGCCTCCTTCCTCTTCACCAAAATCACAACCTTCTCCATGGCTCGGGGATGTCTGGTCCTTGCTAGAAGGCGATGATGCTGGCCATGAGCAAGTGGGGTCATCCTCAACATCCACTCCATCTGAAATGAGAAAGAAACATGCCCACAAGCTTAATCCCTACAGTTCAAAGGAGATATAGAAAATGCATACGAACAACGCAGATCTGCTACTCCTAAATAGCTAAAACATATTAAACTCAAGACTACGATATTTCTTACACCTGTATCCAACAGCTTCCAGACCACATTTATTTTTATCAGACTGTAAAACATTAAAAGTTATTAAATAGTTCTGTGCCTATATTACCTTTTTATTGCTTTTTTATCATTCCTTCTCAGTTGCAGGATATGTATTATACATTGACAACTTTATTAAAATGCAGATTTTAATATATTTAATGTTTCTTTTGTATCCATTGTAAAATGATTTGCATATTATGTGAGCATCTGAAGAGTCAAAGGAAAGGAGAAAATATTACAGGAATGATTTAAAATTAATACAGTCAACTCACATGCCTAATGTTTAATGAAAAGATTCCCCCTGCTTTGCTACAGGTTGTATTTTTTTCCCCTGGAAGTTGATTCTGAACACAGAAATCTTTTAAAGGCTATTACTGAGAGAGACTTGGGTGTTATTCTAATCAATAATAGGAAAAATTACAGGGGAGGAACAGGACAACAGTATAAACAGTGATGTTTTCTCTAATAAAGTCCAACCAGATTTCTCCAATAATGATACAATTCAGTTACCGAAAGCTGGCAGCTGGATCATTAAATGTTCAAAACAAACTAACAAACCAGCCAGCCAGGATCAAGGAAAATCAGAAAGTTTCAAAAGGGTCAGTTGTGAACGGCAATTTTTTTTTTCAAGTTCAAGAGGTTGCCCACCATTTCTTCCTTTTTGCAAAGGCCTCAGCCAGCTGAATTTCCTTAGCCCAGCAGAACCTGGACTGTGAGGTGATCACAGACAAAGCAACTGGTAAAAAAACTGGAAACAGGAAAAATGATAAACGATTATGGTAAAAGCTGAAAGATTTACGAGTACTAAGGAAAAGACAAAACAGAAATGCTAGCCAGATAATAAGCTGAACTAGTTATCCATGATATTACCTCATCATTAGACAAGGCAAGTTGCAACTATTTTTTTCAACAGATGTGCTGTACAGTTTTTGCACCTTTTGTTTTAAATGTAGATTACAACACTACAACCATACTTAACCTAAAACTTCTTTAAAAATATTAAAAGAATGCTTGAAAGACCACTCTGCATCAAATAATCCTTCTATTCCTTTCCAGGGGCGACGCTTGGGGTCTTTTTCCTTTTCAAAGTAAAATTGACTGCAGTAATAGTACAGAAACAGATAGGACAAACCTCTTGAAAAATGTCTTTCTTAAGGTATACTCCTTGCCAAGCAGTAAGTTTCTTAACCTCTTCAGCCTTCTCTCAAGAAACATACTACACCAACATAAAGGTTAGAGCTATACTATGTAAACAAATCCCAAGCCTGCTTTCTTTAAGGTAACAAGATTTTACTACATTATCAACCTCTTGCTTATCCACAGGAAACAGATGAGGATTCATTCCTTTCCTGCATCTAGAAACTGATGACAACGCCATCTCACTATCAATGCCAGATGGCAACCATCTAACTCCGAGAAAACAACCAAACACCATTGCTGGATGCCTGCCCACTGACACAATGCTTTTCAGGATAAGTTGGAAACTGCACGGGTTTTTATCCTCTCGTTTACGTCTTCAAGAGGAGGGTTTCACAAATTACACACACCTTTCGCACACACAAATATATATCTGCATTTACCTACATACGAATCTGCACTAATGGTATATATTTAAATAACAAAACCAAATCTCAGCCCAAGTACCATGTCTTTGCACTGAAAATAAAGGTGTTGTTTGGGTTTTTCAGATAAAAATTAGGGGAAAAAAAAACCCAAACAGCAAAAGTACTATCATCTGCTAAAATGCTTCCCAATGCACTGAAGCAAAGTTACTCATTGTCATACCTACTAAATGATGCCAGCCAGGTGAGTTTTTAAGTTGGTACATTAATGACTGCAATATTCACAGGAGGCTTTTAAATGTAAATCTGTGTACTGCCCTTTCAAATTGCTGGGTTTGACTCTAACACTGGAAATGATCAAAACAGTAGAAAAACTATTTACAGAAAATAATTTTGTCCACATTTCAAAATTTTATTTTAAATTAATATTTTTCAGCCAGGTCTTTTAAGTGGAGAAACCTTTTGTCCTTTAAAAATCAAATATATTTCTGACATACAACCACTCCCGGCAGATAAACAGGAATTTATGTCAAGCAACCGTGTGAAGAAAAATAGTCTGTGACTGCCTAGGCAACATATTTTGTAACCAAATTTAGTATTAAAATGTATATCCTATGCAGAAATGATATATTATTGTATAAATGTTTAGAGGAATATATAGTAAGCATTATAAATAGTGTATTATCACAGACACAGTAGTAAATCACTTCCTTTTTGTGGCCAATGCCTGCCTGGTTTCACCTATTATACAACTATTCCCCCTGGCTTGTGGATCTCAGCGGGCTGTTGGGCTGGCAGCAGGGTCGGGATCCAGTGTGACCACGGCGTAAGCAATGGCAGCCCCTTTCCCCCAGCCAGTTCTCCTTGTTTGCTTGGGGGTCTCTCCTTGGCTTTTATACAAGGTAAAGAAGGCGGAGGGGGAATAGTGTAACTACAGCACCGAGCCGGTTCTTGCTTTCCAACTGGCAAATACAAATGTTTCTGTGTGTCACCTTGCTGTTGGGTTTTTTTAATCCAAGCCCATAATGATTCTGCAGAGTAATTCTCTTTGTGCAGAAAGGAGAAGAGCAAACCACTTACAAGTCCGACTTGCGTCCTTTTAGCTTGAAATGAGAAAATCTCTCAATCTCTCAGAGCTACAGAAGAGCCAGCAAGGCAGGGGGAATTCCGCACAGCGCACGGCGGAGGACAACAGGATTTTCCTGAGTACGAGCCTAACAATGCAGCCGGCCAACATGCTTCCCCCGGTGTGGAAGGGGCGCCGGCGGCCAGCCACCGGCTCCGGAAGGAGGGCCCCATGGCTGCACTCACACCAAGGGTTCCTGAAGCCTGGCACGCTGGCCATCAGCGGCCCGCAGAAGGACTTTCAAAACCTTCCTTCTGTGACAAGGGAAATGTTTCTCTGCAGTGACTTTTGCTGTGTGGACTCCAACCTGAACACTGTGTGAGCGTTGCGTGCGATGGACTAACGCGCCTGGTGAGCTTCGGGGCTGTCTAGGAATGGATCTAGGGACAGCGATCCAGAAGGAAACCTGGACAATGAGTAACTACTGCTACAGCAGGATGTGAATGATGGCACTGATGGCTCTGCTGTCCCCTCCGCTTTGCCACAAAAGATGCCACACCATAAAATTAACACGCAACCATTAAGAGCATCTCCTTCAAAATGGCAGTGATCTGCGGCTTGCTACCGCGCGCCAAGGCTACTCTGCATACAGCCGCACATATATAAATCTGCAGACACCTACCCACCAAGCTATGTCAACATTACAAATACTGATTTTTGATGTCATAACAAGCTGTTTTAAAATACTCTGGACCAAATTCAGATGCACACATACAAGTCCCCAGGAGTGGTACGCATCTATCTGAGGGCAGAATAGGGTTCCAGGTATTCAACAGAGTGTTTATAGAGTTTTAAAATATATTTTCTGTACCGACCTTTTTTTTTTCCTTCGGCACTCACTAAGTGCTACTTAGTGTAAATGCCTTTTTTGTGTTATGGCAAGAATTCTGAGTTTCAATGTGATGCACTTAACATGTCCATGTAAATTTTTAATTTTTGGAACCAGTCACTTCACACTCGCTGACTCTAAGAAAGCTCTAGCACTCACAACCAAAAGGCTTTGCTGGAAATCGGCTACGAGGCCTAAAAGTCTATTTAAAGATGCAAATGTGTGTGAATAGTTAGTGCAGATGTTTTTCTACACCAACTGTACTTGCTGAGTTTCACCATTTCCATAAAGCACATTAAAACAAGTGTGTGAACACTCCGAGATGAAAGTACCAAGCACTCCTGAGACTTCCAGTGGAAAGTAGAGCTGCCTGACTTTTCTCCAAGCAGACAGGAATGCCCGTGATTCAGCAGCCTGAGTAAATAAAAGAGGTCCTTATTTCCTAATTTTGCTGGCTGGCCACACTGCAGCAGTCTCTGTGCTGCTGCCAAAGGGGATGCAAAACTGGAACTACACCCAGCAGCTGAAGGACTGTCTTTGTTAGCCAGCCAGGCCTTCCTGACCATCTTCTGGCAACAAAACCACCGTATCCTGCGAGGAAGACCTCCATCTCAGGCTTGATAGTTCTCTAGTCTGTCTAATAGGACGAAACAACAGATTTTGCCTGGTCTGTGTTGGAGGAGGACAGCTGGAAACTCAGTTAGTAGCAGTGTAACACCTGTTCAGTCATATTTATGGGGGAAAGTGCTCACTAACAGAAAAGTGAAGTAATACCAGAAGGAGTTATCCCACGAAAGGGGAGGGAGGGAGGAAGGGGGAAGCATCAGAGCACAAAAGCACCTCTGTGGAGTTAGCAGCCAGCCACTCATGTGCCAACCTCAGTAGTCGTGAGGTCTTAAAAGTGATCTTATCCCTAGTGCTGCTGACTGAATTAACAGTACTGCTTCAGAAAAACGTTACTTAGTCACCAGGAAGGTTTATGATATACACATGCTTTGGCTGGAATATGCTTCAGGGCACTTGCTTTATCATGCCTTATTTTTCTGTATGATTTAAACTTGTTTTTGCTGCCACTAGACAAATGGCCACATTCCTAAAGCGAGTGTCAGCAAACCTTTACGTGCCATAATACATAAGGTTCCTCTGATAGAACAGAGTTTACAAATATGAGCAAATTAATATTTTCAATATCCTGTAAGCAGCAGTTTTCTATTTTCCCCATTTTGCTGCTCAAGTAACTGGGGCACAGACAAGCTGGAGCGGTTTGCCTCAGGTTACAAATGTAATCTGTGCAAAGGAGGAAACAGAACCCGCATCTCCCAGGTCTGAGCCATCCCCGCAAGAAAAATCTGCTCTCCCCCTGAAACACAGAGCTGGCAAAATGCTTAAGCTGCTGGACCCAACCAGAGAGAAAACCCAGCAGTTTAGCTGGACAGACACCCCCCGGCTCCCGGTCCTGCTGACATGTTCTCACTGCTTTGCCCCCTTAACGGTGATGGCAGACCGGTCACACAACCATCCCTCAGGATCCCATCTGAAGTACTAAATAGCAAGGTTTGACAGGTACAAAATTTGTAACAACAGGTTACATAGGATGGGAATAGATACTAAAAATGACAAACCAAGTGTACCAGGCAGCAGCACATAAACGCATCTACTACATATTGCCACAGGCATATGGGTTATGAATGCACATGTATGCGTTGAATTGTTGGGTAGTCATTATTTGTCGTCCCACCACCAGCCAGAGACCTGCTCATATACCACTGCGTGCACATATATGTGCTCATACACACACGCTGAAAGGTATGGACAACACATACAAGCGTACAGCTTTGCTAATTTACCAGATGACATGCTACAAGGTAGAATCTGAATTGTAAGAAAGGAAGGACTAAATAGCAGGTAGGTAGGTCAGTTAACTGGATGTATGACAGAGCTCCAGTTTTAAATCCTTGCATTTTTGTGCAGGTAATTGAGTGGAGTGGTTATTATATATCATATAGTTTACTTGTAATGGCCGTTTCAGGTTTTAGTGTTGGACACATTTTATATTATTACCACCATTAATTGTCTGCAGGGCTACCTTGAAAATGAGATAAGGAATCTTAGGGGAATATGCAGGTGTGAATAAATAGCAAATGAAGAGGTTAGATATTGCTGAAATAAAACAATACTCTGCTGTGTGCTAAATAGCTCTAAATAACTAGAAGATCAAAAGATAGTATTTAAGCATTAACATGACTTCAGTGATGGCCTAACACGTGTGTCACTGAAACAAACTATGGGTTTGAAGTTTTTAACAGAATTAGAAGGTAGTGCTAGCCTGTAAGCTAGTTGCTTTAAATAAAATATACATTATTACATAATATTCTCCATTTACTTTCAATAGAAATGTACACAGCTTTGGAAAAGCTGCAACTTTAATATAAGAGTCACGTTTTTTTTTCACATCAGTGACCCCACATGAAACTCACTCATTTGTCTCATAACTTATTAAATGGCTTGAAAACTAATACTCTGTAATGGGCATTCAAAAGAGAAATGTGAACTTTAAAAATTATTTATAATTTACAGATGTTTTTAAAATCTATCAATATTTCAAAACTGCTTTGGGAGCACCAATTAAATGCATTAACAGTTAGATTACTGGGGGAGAAACATGCAGGGGTTCCTGACCAACAGAACTGAGACAGCTGGTAGGGAGGTTTCCCCATTTTAGATTTCATAACCAGAAGAAAGGCAGCTCCTAGAAACAACAAGTAAAGCATTTCAATACCTCGCAGGAAAAACCTGCTTGCTTTTATAAAATGCCTTTAATGCCTACATAAGTAGTTAACATTCCTGTATTGCTCTCCTAAGGTAACCTAAGCCTCCAGTTCCATTATGTCTTCTTCAGAAGACATATTACTATTACATATGTAGAGAGGAGCATAAATGTTTTCCTTGATTGTTGCTTAAAGTTCATTTGAACAGACGGTGCCCAATGAATTCCACCTTCTACAGCCAAATTAAAGAAAATGTAAGCAGTTCACATTCTGCTCCACCTTTCAAATCATACACAAAACCCAATTTGCAACAAGAAGAAAACAGAGCTACCCTCCACTTGTTTGAGGAAGCCAGTATTTTGTGCCTCTCTAGGCAAAGAGAAAGAATAAGTAATTTTCCACAGTGCTGTACATATAACTAATGACAGTCACCATCCTCAAAGCTTATTATACTGCTTTACATAATTGGGAATCGCATGTCACACAATTAATTTACAGGGGTTGTTTAGTTGTGACTATACAAGCACTAAGCGATTCAAATTAGCTCATTTGTCCACTGCTTAAATGTGACAAACACATTTACACTGTATTTCTTCCGCTGTTCAGTTGCTGTTTCTCTTAGTAGTTGTTTTTGTTTGTTTGTACAGTATGAGTCAGAGACCACCAGGCTTGTTCCATCTGAAGCTGGGGTCAGAAAAAAATCACCCTGAGAATAATTACATTTAGAATCAAGATAATGGGAGAGCAAAAAACCCGTTCAGATACTCCAGCAAAGTTGCACATAATAATGATTGCCTAAGAATCTCTGTATTAACAACCTCATGTACTAAAAGTAGTGATTCAGTCAATCAGGTCTTTGCTAGAAAATAATCATTGTAATTTGTTGTGCTGATAACAGTATTTGTACTGCTTATTAAGAACAGCAAATGACATGGGGATAACAGTTCAGGTTCCTCACTGGACTCCAATAGTTTCCTCTGCATTCTGCTTTCACTGGGTCGTGCTCTCCCCAGGCAACACCATGAATAGGACCAGAAACCCTCTCCCTCCAATCTTCCCCCGCACTGCAGCTCCTTTTCAAAGCTGCTGAAGTGTACAGAAGCCTCAGAGACAGCAGCCCCTACAACACAGTCCCAGTCACCAAAGTAACTTTCCAGTGGCATACAGGTATTAAAATGACTTGACTGCTTCTTTTCTTTCCCTGGTCACAATATAAGGAGTGTGTCTCAAGTCAGAGAAGCGTCGTTCTTTCTCTTTCTTTCCCAAAATCAAATGGCCCAGAGGCTCGGACCCTGAGAGCTGAAGGAGACCCTGCTTCACAGCTGCCTTCCAAGTCCCCATTCCCACACAGCCCCAGGACCCTGCGGGGAGAAGAAGGGCAGCCTGTCAAAACCTCCCCAGCTGGAGGCTCAGACAAAAGATGGAGACCCTGCGCAGGATTTGCAGGCAGAAACCCATTAGATGCCAATCACCACCGTGGGTCCTTATTTGAATATCGCCCTTCTTTCAGTTAATCCAGAGTATAATCATGAAGGTCTGCAGGGATTGCTACGGGTGTACCTCACACTCGGCCACCTTCCCTTTTTTTTTTTTTTTTTTTTTTTATCCCACGTGCCTGTCCCTCCCACCTGTGCCTACATTTCAACCACCCGAATTCATTGCTTCATTGCCTCTAGACCAGAACAGCAACAGCAAGACCCACTTTGGAGGGGGCTAAACTAGGACAAAGAAAAGAAGGCAGGCAATGTGTGGACAACAAAAATAAAGGAACATCAGATGAGGAGAAAGACGGGAGTAAATAATTGCATCTGAAAGAAACTCAAGCAAAGATACCACAAAAATCTTTAGGACATGGAAAGTAAAAGGAAATGAAGATCAAGTGAAAGCAATGCAGGCAGTTAACGCTTTCAAAAACATATCAGTGTTATTTTACAGTGTGCTAGAATTAAATACAGTAAATAAACACAGAACTGCTTATTTCTTAGAATGACAGAGATGTGGTGGCGGTCTTATTTACACAGGTGAAAACTCCTGGACCTAGATCTGCAAAGGGACTTAGGTGTCTCCAGGAGCCTAAGAAGCAAAGAAAGCAGGATTCATGGAGCCCTGGGGGGGGGACCAGGAAAAGGTCTGCAACCTCGCAGCTTGGGCACTCAGCTGGGAGAGGGGAGTACTGGGCTCTTTATACATTAAAGAGGCACTGGATAAAAACAAAAATAAACCTAAGCACAAGTTCCAGACTACAAGAACCCCTGGACTAAATGAGTGTCTTTCTCAGCAGGTTAACAGTTCCTTCTCAAATACACTCCTACTAGCCCTATGAACAGGGTACTCTTTGCTCCAGTAAGCCCAGCTTCCACGGGAAGAGATCTCCGCACAACCAAAGAGCCTCTGCTCAGAGGCAGGAAACATGGCTTTGAATCCTCTCAAGACGGCTGAGGGAACCGAATCAAGGCCTCGTGCCATTTAGTACTCTACCTACCTGGCTCCTATATAGGGAAGACAGGAACACAGCACTTTCTGCTGAAAGCGCTCACCGTGTCCTGGGCTTCATACAATGCTCTCTGTGCAGAAGGCTGATGAAAGGTGATGGGCACCCAGATGCTCATACTAGGGTGGTTTGCATAGACTGCCAAACCACAGATACCTGAGAAACTTTTAATGAAAAAAAGAGGTGCCTACCAAATTGGGGTGAACCCAGAGAGGTAGGTTTTGGACAACCATTTCTTCTCTTTAGCTTCTTAGTCCACCTACACCCATTTTAGGCTCCCTTTTTTTACATCTGGCTGTTAGTGCAGATGTGCTGCACAGCTGTTAACAGTGATGTCCCCGAGCAAAGCTAACCTTGATTTTAAAACTAAGTCAGTGCTCAGAAGGGCAGACAAATGCTTACACCCACATTAGTGCAGCACGGTCACACTGGGGGCACCATGCCTCAGGACCCTTTTCACTGTAGTCAAAATGCTGCACAAGACGATACAGCCCTTTCTTCCCCACCCTCGTTTCCCCAGGTTACCTGAATGGGAACACGTGAATATTTATGCCATGGGACAGGCACAGGTCGGTAGGTGCGTGTGGCTTCCACTAACTTACCGGTGGCCTAGCCTGTAAGCAGGACCTAATGAATTTCCCAGTTCAGAATGGTCAGAACACCGAATCCTACCGTGAAGCTGTCACATGCAAACTGTCACACCTGCCGTCTTCCTATCTTGGAGAACTTCAGTCCCTCTATGTGGAATTTTGCAAGGTAAGAGTTGCATGCTTCATTCGGTTCTTTCATGTTAATACAGGTTTATTTGCGTGATTTAATTATAAAAAAGATGGGGAAAGTCTTTGCAAAAGGCAGCATTTTCCTTCTTTCCTCTATAATTTCCATTCACCAAAGCCTTCTGAAACTCATGATTAACTGTCTGAAATAGAGGCCTCTCCAGAAATAAAGAGATCTCTGCTTTGTTAAAGCCTATATCTAAAACAACCCTTTGTAGCTTCCTCAGTGTAGAATGGAAGCCCGGTGTGAAATGCAGTAAATTAAGCCTTCTGCTGTCAGGGATGGAAATAAGAGTAGAGCAGAAGAGCGGCTGGATTTGAAATGATTTTTTTTTTTATTGGCTTCATTTACATCCTGTCTAAGGTCTTCTGAGCAGCTCAAGGTGTCTTATCTCTGGCTACCAGGGGGTATTTTGCAGTCAAAGCAGTTAACGTACTTTCTCTCTCTCTCTCTCTCTTTTTTTTAAGGCCATCTTATCTTATCAGACAGATCTCTTCAGGCTGAGGAGAACCCATACTTATCAGTAGCTGTACACTGTATTGACAGCTCAGTGCTGCTAGGGACAAATGAAAGCTTAGGGTAGAGAAAGATCAGTTAACCTGTTCCACTCTCAGTTTAGACTAATCTTTGGTTTGTCTAACTTCAGGAAACATTGTACGTCTTTTCTCTGTTTACTTGGACAAGAGAGGCAGACAATCACATCGTCACTTGCTGAATGCGGCGCGCAGGTACAGCCACTGTAATACTCCCCAAGGCGAGTGGTAACTGAGCAGTGCTCCGCTGACCTCCGGCAACTCCTTCTCCAGGTGACCTCAGGGGTGGTGGGCTGCTCTGGGAGCACCTTGGAGTTGCTGGATCGCACAGCAACGCAACAACCAAGGGCTGCACAGGCTCCTGATTTGTAAACCGGCCTTCCCCCAGAGCAAGGGGAAGTGTGCACGCTGAGGGCCAGAAAAGGAAAGTAATCTCACATTTGGTCTAAATGGGAGCAATGAGACTGAAGGTGAGCCTAAAGAGCATTCCGCAAGCCTGTTCTTGGATCAGGAGATAAGGTGAAGAAGCAGTTTATTTAGGCCTGTCCTCCACATCCTACCAGTGTAAACTTTACAGCACGACACGATTAGTAACTAAGAGCAGGCAGCCCTGCTAACTGGCATCTCCGGGAAATGCACGAGCCAGCTTTCTCACTTAGCAAAAAGATGTAAATGGCAAGATTCCTCTTGTCCTTTGCCCCACATCACGAGCAGTGAACCAGGTCTAAAAAGTTACAGCTGCCGCTACTGAAAAATTATTCACCATAATTTCCGGTGAAAAAATATGAAATTGAACATTAAGCCTTGTGCTGGTCCTGCTTTCTACTTTTTTTATGTTTATTTTCCCCCTCCCTTATGTGTCCAAACACTTCATGAGCACTTTTATATTTGTGATAACCCTAGACTTTCCCTGCAGAGAAGGTTCGCTATTAATTGTCCATTATCTTGGTGTGTCAGCACAAAGGAGAGGGGAAGAAATTCTCATCCAAATGGTTTCACCTCCCTCTCCTGAGAGTGATGCCCTTGTCAGGGCATTAAAGACATGAAAACCTGCCACTTATCAGAATTGTGTTTGAATCGAACTACTGTCCTTGAAAACAGTAGACACCAGATACCATCAAAATAAGCCACATATTGGCAGATCCTGTTCCACTGTGACTTGGGCAACCTTTATAAAGCTTATATACACACTTGTGATTGCATATGATCAGTGGCTTAAAATAAAAAAGGCATGTTCTTTTCCATTTTATAAAACAATAAGCATATTATAAATAGCAATTGCCAGAATGAAGAAAAGTTGGCCAGCATCTATGTTAAGTCTCTAGATACCACATTAAAATGTGGGATAGTAGTGTGTGCAGATTTTCTGAAAAGAAACGGTAGTAGAAGAGAGAAGATACATATGACATTTTTTATGAAACCGTTTGGAAGATTTCAACAGTTTAAATAAGCCTGAGGACACACTTGAATGTAAACTCATTGCTGAACCAAATCATAAAATTTTTTAATTACTTCACACCACTAATTCTTAACAAAACATAATTCAAGCCTATTAAAATGCTGAATTTGCTTGCTACAATGAAACAATATTTCAAAGAGGTCTTTAGTAATTCTATTAACCTGTTCAGAAACAAAAAACAAAAAACAAACAAAAAAAAAAGAGCTTAAGTTACATCCACAGCCGCAGAGCTCTATCTGTCTTTTTTGGACAATCAATGACTCTCCTCGCTTTTCACAATTTGAAGTCACAAAGAGGAGGGGGAAAAAAAAAAGAAAAAGAAGTTACGCTTTGCTTTTAACAAGTAAACAAGTGTACAAATTAATTGAGAGAGCTGTAATTTTGAAAATTTTCTATGTTTAATGTGCACTGCAGTTAAACTACTTTTTCTGTACAAATTAATTTACTGCATCAGTGATCGATGTTTATGTTTAGGCAATTTTATTTCTCAGTATGGTAAAATTAGACCTAATAGTTGCAACCTGTTATGTCCAATCTGTCACTGAAATTCAAATTGCCTTTTTCCTATTATTCAAGGAGCAATTTGGAGGAATTAAAGCCATCTAAAACCAGAAGACAAACAATTCTCAGTAAGGACTCAATAGCCTGTGTCATCAACCTGCTCTAGAAAGCGGTGGTCCTTCCTCGGCAGAACCACTGCTACCTTCGCTCAGGTTCTGGACGTTTCCAGCCTGGAGAGCCACAAAAGGCACAAGGGTCTGAAGACAGCAGAACGTTGTGCCACTCCTTGAAGGGGATGTAAAGACACTATACGTTTTGAGAGAGTGGAAGTATCGTTAACAGCTAACAAAAAGACCCTTCTCTGTATTCTATAATTGTTGATGTTCACAAGTTTTCAATTAGCTGTCCATGTATCTACAAAAAATAGACTTTGTTCTTCATCTGGGATAAGTTAGTTATTGTCATCTTGTTCTTGTCAGTGAAGCACTCACTGTCACCGACAATTATTATTTATTACTTCCAGTACTAAAATACCCTGGTCGAACTTTGTTTACTACCCTTTCTTTGCCTTATTTTTCCTCACTTCAGTGGGATGGCTGTGCTATACACAGCAGGTTATTCCCTCGAATCACCTGAGGCTTCTTGAAGCCTCAAAGATCCTCGCCTCATCTTCCAATGTATCTTACATGTTTTGATCGCATTTAAATTTCTGTATGGTCTTTTACTCTTAAAAGCCTAAAAATAACCCTCCTTACAATTAAGAAACAAATACTCCCTCTCTTTCCCACTTCTACCTTTATCTTTAGGTTTATTTTTCTGTGTGTGTGTGTGTGCGTGTGGGAAGGAGAGATTCATTTTTCTCATGCACAGAGAACAAACACTTTGCTTTCCAAATACCAGCCTGCATGCAAGTTTTTGGTCTATGTTGGAGATGGATGAAATAATAGAAACTGTGAGGTGAGAGAGAATGTTGGTTTTGAAGAGATTTTGCATCATTTCCAGTCATTTTGTTTTACACTTTATCTTTAATCACTTTTAAATTTCCAAGTAGGCTCATTTCTTTGCAAGATAGCTCAGTTCATCAAGCTGATTAATAATTTTGCTACTAGGTTGTACTGATTAATGTGGATTAGTCAAGTGATTAATAATTTTACCATTTTGCAGGACCAAGCTGCCCTAAACCTCTTGGATTTCAATAGTATTTTACAACTGGAACATCCTTAGATGGATGATATGTAACTTCCTGGATTCCCAATGCTCAGCAAAGTGGCATGACCTTACCCCCAGGTTCACTCCTCTGTTTTAGTGCCCATAAACCATTTTCAGATGACAATATTTGAACTAAGACCCTTGCTTTTTGTACAGCACTTGGCTGCTACTTCCTCTTCCTCCTAGTTGTTTGTTTCATTCCCCTGGTTGATGTTATCTTGACGTGAGGTAAAGCACGTCTTTTTGCTGATTCCTATGCAGTCTCTAGAACAAAGACCTGAACTTCGGTTGATCCCTTGGCAGCCAGCGTAACGCAAATAGCAACATCATCTACACAGGTTTGGGTATGTATATCACAGTTAAATCGTTTGCTGCGGGATGGAAAATAGACACTTTATTTCTAGTATTTGATGGTAGAAGCACAGACCATTGTATTCCACGATTACATTTACACGCTTCCTCCAGAAGTGGCCAATGAACCAAATCACTATTTATCATCTATTGTACAAGATTTCCTGACTCTGCTAGTGTTTAGACTTCTGTTTTGCTGATACTGGACTTCACAGTATTGTCAGTCTCCAGAGGAGCATAAAAAAGCACGATCTATTTCTAAGAGTGAATAGCGGGCTCTATGTTAGGTCATGCATTGGCCGGTAGGCTGCACTTTCTTGCTAATTACAGTGGAAGTTTTCTCTTAAAGAAAACATGGCATTGCAAACGGCATGGAATCAGCTTTCTTTCTAATTGGAGCTTGCTTTCTAATTCTCTCAGTACTAAGTTTCCCCATAAACACACTCTTCTATATTTGGATACTGGATTTAACCCTCTTTGAGAAAATAAGACTCGACACAATTATATATTTATTTGATCTTTTCTAAAGCACCAATTGCAAGCCAAGCAGCATAAAGAGCCAAATGCAAAACAGTAAAAGTAGAAAGCAAAATCTAATAGCATGTTACAATATGCTATACACACAGAATTCAAAAGGGACCTGCCAGCCCCAAAAGATTCAATTCCCGACTAGTCAGAGGAAAGAGAAAAACAAAAGGGTAGCAGATGCAAAAACAAAGGTAGGGAGCCCATAAAACAGTCATGGATAGGCCAACCGAAATAAACAGGGCTTGCAGCTTGCCTTAAAGGCAGCCAGCAAGGGGCTCTGGCAGGGAGTTCTACAACCGAGGACAAGAAAGACTTGCCTTCGGCCCGCGCCTGACTCAGCCCAGGGAGAGAAAGCCGACTATGTCCAACTGCGAGCAACTGCCAGGCAGGGACGCGGAGTGCAAGGCTGCTGCCCAAGAACTGGGGGATTAAAATGTGAACAGCTACATGGACGGGGCTATATTTTTTAATATATCAGCTTTCCACCCCAAAGAGGCTCCGGATCAATTTAAAGGGAAACAATTAGGAGCACATTACAGTAGTCTAGCCCAGATGACTGCAGTATGATCTCCGTCCAAGATAAATATGCAAACTGTTCAAATAAGCTGGAAATTCATCACGAGGATGTAGAACCAGGGCCCTTCTTGCTGGGGAAGGAACATTACAGTGTTGGTCAATAATACTCCCGACTTGTATCCTGTCCTAGCCTGAAAATGTGTCTCTCCACATCCCAGAACACTTCCTGCTTCTTTATTTCATGCCCATTAAGAAGGCAGCCTCTCAAGGCTTATCGTCTAAATGTTTCCCCCTATTTTCCTCAGTCTTGCAGGTGTTGCGCTACAACTAGTTTCACTCCTCTGAAACACGTCTGCTGGAGACGTACGTTACCGGCCTGCAAATATACTGCAGATCTCCTGTAAGCAAGCACAGTTCATAGCAGACCAAATGAAAATATCATATATTTTAATGTCTCCAGTCAGTTAATGGAACTGCAGCCTCTAACTCCCCTGGTATCTCATATCCCACATAAAGACAGAGAAAAAAGGAGATATAATGGAAGACTCCCTTGTGGAAAAAAGCAAATACTGATCTTGGAATAAGGTATTATCCATTTGGTCCAACCATTTAATTGATGCCAATTTTGGGTCACCTCCTCGGGCCAGGCTCCAGAGTCATGGGACAGGAGCCCTCACCTCGAAGACGACACAGTGGCAGCTTGAGGAGCAAAGAGCTGGGGAGTGAAGGGTGCACCAGGAGCATCCTGACCATCAGGAGTAGCCAGTAACAGCTGTTCCTACCGAGCTACAGTCCCAACACAGGGTCACTTCAAAAAATTGGTAATCCAGGCAGAATCATGCTGTGGACTGGATCTGGCTTGCAGGACATTTTTTGGACCACTCTGTATCAACTCCAAAGCAAAAGCTCTTCTGTGGCAGAGAAAAAAAAAAGCCTATTTTGTGGCTTTTTATCTCATGGGCATAAACCCAATCAAAACAATATGAAATGCAATCAAGACAATTAGGTTTTTTATTCCTTCTGATCCTAACATGGCTGCAAAGGAGACTGATAACCTTCCGGTCTGATCTTCATCTTCCTGGCAAAAAGGAATATGAACAACATCAGAGCAAACAATTGCTGACTTTGTACCAATGTGCAGGCAGCCTATACTAACCAGGCAGCCTGTAACAGGAAACATTTCCAGGAATTTTACATGTGTTTTTATTACAGCAGGATCTGTTTTCTCGGGTTTATTCAGTCGTGAGCTTGGATTTTAGAATGCAGTGGTACAATGTAGTGTCTGCTACTTAGAGAGTAGGGTGGCTGAAGAAATGCTGTACTCCTCTCCCTGAATTTTCTGCATAAATACTTGGCTTTTGTTCCTTGGCTCTGATGTCTGCTACTTTAGCCCAGGCTTACCATCCCCACATTGGACCACTTTATTTCCACAAAAAACTTCCAGATCTCTGTCGGTATTTGATACAAAATTATTGCCTCTGAAATATTTTAATTTGCTGATTTTCTTCACAAGCTAAAAACTGTGTTCCAATGAAGAGGTGGTTTGCATCACCTCACATTATCTTATGTGAGGTAAAAACAATCCATGACCCTGATGACTTAGCTTTATCACGAGCTCCTACTCATACTCTGTGAAGAATTTAACCCTAAGCGATCATTTTCGTAAGCTCAACTATGTTCCTCCCTTTTCCCATGTATTTAATTGCAAAAAAGATAATATTCTGCGTGTGGCAGGCATGATGTACTGGTGATGTACTGAAGGCACTGAGGAAACTTCTAGCAAGTCATTTAAGTCAATGAAATATTAGCAGGCACATCCAACAGATACAGAGGAGGGCTAGCAGAAAAAAATTGGCCAACTTTTTGAACACTAGGCTGTTTCATTTGACTTATGTTACCAAAATACTGTAATATACTAAAATCTACAGTCTCAGAATAAAATCCTGGCCCCGCTGAAGCCAATGGAATTTTGCTATTAACTTTAATGGGACTAGTATTTTAGCTTTGGTCTGGATCTGGTTAGATGTAGGGTTTAAGAAAATCAAACTTATTGCCTGGGAGTCCAGTGGTAATATTCAAAACGAATGAGCTATATTACTTGGGTTCATGAGGAAAATACAAGACGAAAATTATGGTAACTTTTCAAGGTTTATTAACTCAAGTCCCACAGCCTCGAGGGGCTATCTCCATCTGCCCTATTTATATGCTACCATGACAGTTCTGCTCTTCGATAAGTTATGTTAAAAAAGTCTTTGTATCATAGGAATTTTTTTAACCTCCCACAGATAAGTATTTTCAGCAAAAGCACACTGTGATTTTATTTTATACTAATTAACTATGAAACGGGTTTTTTTTAACCAAATATGAATACCTAACCACTAACTTGCATATACAAAATGCATTTTGAAATGACTATTTGGAAAGCTAATGTATATATGAAAAATATTGTGTATGTGTATTTTATATAAAGATAAATAAAGGCACACGCAAAAAGAAAGCTTTTCCTTCTTCCACAAATTTCCGCAAAGACCCTGAGATGTAAATTACATCTTTAACTAATTCCAGATAACAAATAAACAAACCCGTATTTCTCAAGTCACTCTTCCAGAAAAGCCTGCAAGGTTAACTGAGCCAGAGCTTGCAGATGTGTTCCAAAAGTGAAAACTCCTCGCAGGGACTGCACTGCTCCCGGCTCCATCCCCGTTAGCTGGCTGGAAGCATCTCGCAGGGTACAACTGTAGCACTAGTGCATTGAAGGAGGTGGTCTCGCAGCTGGCCCAGCAGTATGGTAACGGAACTATAGCTGCTAAACCAACATTTTTGATGACACTAATGGGCAAACTGTGTCTCTCCCACAATTCAGCTAAAATAGGCTCTGCAGTGGCTCACTATACAGTCAGATGTCTCAGCGGGTTCAGGTGTAGTTAGAGCAACATCTTAAACTGGACTTAATGGCCCTGTCACAGGTCCAAGAAGTACTTGCAGATGGTCGGTAAAGAGCCGCTAGATCATATGGCATGGCTCCCCACTTCCAGATGTGACTGCCTTGAAGGCTAACCAACATGCATTGTTTTGCTAATCCTACATTTCCTTATTAAGAGTTGCCACAAGTATTTATGGAGTCATGAAAGGGAGATAGATGTGTTGCAAAATGATCAGAATGATTCCTGTGTGCTCTCTGCTTTATGAACTTAATGAAGTTCTGCTTTATAACCGACTGGAAAACTTTCAGATGTGTCTCTATAGTTCCTCTCATCTTTTCACCATCGCCCTACAATTTGACTAAACTTACAGTGCCAAGAAGATCAAATGACTTTGGTCAAGTTTTCACCACTAAATATTGAAAATTTCCTGTACTCCCAATCACTTCAGCAAGAATTAACTTGTCCTTTTCTACTGAAAGAAGTGCTGATCTACTATTTGAGTCATATTATCAACATTTTTTTTGGAGTGAGACATTCAATTGTTCAGAATTTGTTTTATGGATTATTAACAATGGATGTGACTTCCTGAAATTAATCCACTAATGCTTTGTTTGCTGGACCTCCCAATCAATTTCTAACTGGGAACCAATTTGTCTGAAACTCTGCTGACAACAGCTCTATTTTCTCCACCAAATTATGTACTTGCATAGTTAAGTGCTCCATTTAAAAAACCCAAAACCCCAAAACCTTCCTGGCTTTCAGTAAGGCTCTCAGTCATCACACGCACTTGATGTGTTATGCAGCAGTTTCTTTTTTAAGGCTTTACAAAGTTTTTGCCCGATTTACTTGTTGGATGTTTTAAGCCTTCTTAAATTTAAGACACAAGATTATTCCTATGAAAGATGTGTCTCTGACAGGCATTCTGCTCCTGTACTGAAGATTTTGCTCTTGCATTTCGGAGAGATATGGTCTAATTCTTGATGTTACCTTACATCAGACTTATATCAGTGTAAATTCATCGACTTCAAATGCATTACTTTTGTCAGGCATCAGTGTGAGACCTGTGAGATCAGATTAAGCACACAAAGACGGCTTTTCATTTTGTAGAGCTGTCTGAAAAGCTACTAGTTCTTAAAGGTATGCGATTCTTGTAAAAAATGGCTGCTGAAACCTTCAGATTGAAACAGTTTATCAATATGCATATTTTTAACCACTATAATAATAATTATTATCAACATCAGTGGCAACAAGGACTAGACAATGACTTTGTATACGTTTGGCTCTTCTCTCCCAATTTCCATTTACAACTGCCAAACTGCCCGCTCTGTTTCTTATGTAAAATTGCAGATGTCTTCTTATTAATCAAGAGCCTAATACACTCCAGATGAATAAACAACTTCAGCACTGCAGCACGTACCTCACTTCTTAAACTCAGGATTTATTGGAGCGGCCTGTTCCAAGATCTCTTAACTTAAAAAAGATGGTTTATTGTTCCTCACTTCTACAGCAGGGGCCTAATAAATGCATTGAAACTATGTCTTTGTCCCTTTGCAACACAGTATTCAAAGAGATTTCCAACCCTACAGTGTAACATTATCCAAATCCTTTGAAACCGTAAGTAGTTGCTCAAACTCAATCATCCAAATACAGAAGGCTTCATAGGGAATCGAGAGCGAGGCGATACGTTAGCGATGACTGGGATACAGTGGTGGGTATCCCCGAGTCCCCTGCAGAACGCTACAGCATGTCCGGAGACAAGCACTACCGTCCCAAGCGCCCTCTTAGAGCACAGGGGATGGACTTCTTTCACACGCCCATGTGAAGTAAGCAAGGAGGAGTGTATCTAGTTCCCAGTATTTTCCTCTCATTAAAAAAAAAAACCACAACAGTTTAAGGGAACTCATGGAGCTGTGTATCAATTCACTGATATTACATGCCTCCAGTATCTCACTGCAGATTTAGCCCAGCTAATCAAAATTGGTTTAAATATTTCTATTTAAAATTAAAATCTTCCACAGCCTAAACTCTTCTGTGTACTTTAATTTACATTCCTTAAATTGGAGAAAAACAGATCCTTTCTTTGTAATCATGTAGTAACAGGAAAAGGAAATAATGATTAGGGTTTTAAAGCACGTATTAACTCATGGATTGCTAGTTTTTTAATTATTGTTTCAAAATATTGGCACCCTCCTTGGAACTTCCAGATTACTAATATGCTTGCTAATATCGGACTGCTAAGGGTGGTTCTATTAATAAGATGTATGTATATAGAAAGCTGGAAAAAAATAAAGGTTATAATATTAGCATACCTTACTCATTTTTAATTAAAGAATTAAAAAGCCCAGTCTTTGGGGGGTTTGGGAAAATAGTGTAGCCAAATGAGACCAATTAACTTCATTAGCTTCTGCAAATACCTACTTTTCCGGCACATTTCTATTTTTCCATCTGGTTCACAACTACACATGTCTACAAATTAACATTTTATTTATGATTTAAGGTTCCAATTCATAAAAATTACCCATTTATTGCATACAGTTTCCTGTAGTTATTGACAAATCGCTAAATTACATATCTTCCATTCTTCACTCTATTTGTTCCTCTGAATGAAAAAAGCATACAGCCTGCAACTATAAAAAACCACAACCCAAATCAAGGCTGAATGTTCAAAGTGGGAACATTCATACTACAACGGGAACTGCACAAAAATCTATTTAAAAATGACAGTTGCAAAAACTTAGAATAAAGAATATGATGAAAGTGTCATTAAAATGCCCTATTCCTACCACTCAGTTGCACAAACATTTTCCTGAGCCATTTCTTATAGGTTAGGAGTCTGACAAGTCTTATCACACACAGCACCAATTTCGCTCATCTTGTTCTCAAACCACTCAGCACCATGTACAGCATGGACCACCAAATCTCCAGCACCGTTCACTTAGGAAGAGTTTTGCAATGGTTAGCAATGTGAATATGAAGAGTAAACTGATTATTACAGTCATTTAGCAGCCAAGAAAATACATTTACAACTTTGATACCAACCAAAACCACTAATTTACCTCAGCCTCATCATCATTACCTACTTTATTTATGATTATACAGCAGCTTCGAGTGTGAGCAGTTTTAATGGACAAGGAAACATACTCTAATGAATCATACTATTAAAATAGTTTTAGAAAAAACAGAGGGGTTTATGAGTTGAAGGACGGGAGTGATTAGAAGTATTTTACGTGTCCAGAGAGGAATGGACACACTCTCTTTCTGATTTTGCTTCTTGTATAAGAAAAAGTCAGCAATCATAGTTCAGCAAGGCACCTCACCATATGAAGAACCAAAAAAAGGAAAAGGAAGTATCAAAGGGATATTTTAAACTTAAATTACAAATTCCTGATCTAACTCATGAACTGTGTCATCTAGTTTTCTTGTTTTGGCTACAAAATCATTTTATATGTAGTTACTAAACCGTGATCCTCTAGGTGAGGTGCAGCCAGGGAAATCACAATGTGCAGAACATTCCCATTGATTTTTTTGTGCTATAAGATACAGAAAAGACAAACAGTCTGCTGTCTGTTGACTTCTATTTTAAAAATGTTTTGAGAATAGTTATGCAATTTTTAGCCATTTTAATGACATGTAAAGCTTAAGGGTGCACCTGGCTCTGGATGCTCCCCAGTTTCGACCTTTTGTTTCCCCAACAGACAGCAACACTGCAAGTGAAACAGAGGTGGCCCCAGCTTATTTCCTGGCTCAGCCACCGCTACGTTGCACATCTCTGCACAACATGGACCATAACACTTGTCTCTTCGCTAAAATCAATAAAATGTGCCTGTGAAACACTTCCACAGAAGGTCCCCAAAAGAGCTAGGGTGAAATTTCATGCCACTAGCAGTATCCATGGAACAGTTACATGCCAGATCTCAGGAGGGTGACTCAGCTCCCACTTGTATCAATGGACACAGATGGAGGCTCTTCACCAACCGCAACAGCTCTACTCTTTGAGGATGGGCCAAACTGTTTTCTGGAAGTGTCTGGTTCCAAAGTTAGGAGAGCTCAATCCCACCTGAAATGGCATCCCTTAGATTTTTATCTCCCATCCTTCACTCTCTCCAGAACACCTACTTCTTCAGTTAAAGGCTGCCAAAAGCAGGGAAGAGGCACCCTGGTCACTCCAAGTCTCTAACTGAAGCACAGGCAGCAGACTACCCAGCTGGAACCAGAGCTGTTGGCGCGACCATATTCAACAAACTAGAACAGGCTGCACTGCCAGTTAGGGAGGGCGTCTCGGTTTCTCTCAGATGTGGAATTTACTTCTTTACAATTACTTGAATCTGACTGAGCAAGTCACTCTACGTATTTGCTCAGAATACACATAGGACAAAGCATACAGCATTTCTGCTGTCTATACATTGTTCAGCAAAGCATTAAGTTCAAGGCAATAGCTGAGAGGGCTACTATGGCTTTGTTAACTTCACTGTCATGAAGCTTACCAGAGGTCTTTTCCCTACACAAATGAAAAAATGCATTTACTTTCCTAAACTCTCTTTTTCCATTGTCATCACATCTATCATCTCAAATCACAAACTGCAGAATCCAATCCAAAAACATGTCTTCTACTACGTGCTTCTCAGCAACAGAAGACTGCAACCTTCCTGTTCAGCAAGGATAAACAAAGTGTCCAAATGCTAAATCTTCTGTGTGCCTCTGATTTTATTTTTAACCCTTATAATATTCAGAACATGAACTTCATGGGTGTTGACCTCATGGTTTTGAGGAACATGTTTTCTCCTTCCCAGCTGCAGGAGAAGCAAAACCACTGAAGGACAGGCTAAATCAAAAGCCATTCCTCTTCATTTAGGATGCTGGAAACCTTGTGTTTAACTAACTCAAACATTACTTTATGACTCTCTTTGGCAGAAGGACTCCAGACTATCCATCTAGACATCAGAACTGGTATTCAGCATAACCACCAGGACATCTGAGCAAACTGAGAGAGTAAACTACAGGAAGTGGAGCTGCCCGGAAGAGACAATTTAGGCATTGCAGAACACCTAGGAAAAAATTCTTAAATTTGTACCTTGTGACCAAGCATAGAAATTCTGATATTGCCTTCCAAAAGAATTTATAAATTCTGTTATAATAAAGGAACAAATACATACAATTCACCTATTGCTACATATAAGGTACAGAAGTAGGCAACTCTGTTATCATCCTCCTACTCAAAACCAGTACATAAACGCATTCACTAGTGCACCGGCCAGGCCGGTTAGCTTACTTCTTAAGTTTTAAACTTTGCATTAGGCTATTAAAATTCAAGATGAAAATATGGCAAGTAATAAATATGTATACAAGCTATCTGAAGATATAAAACTGATTTTAAGTAATGATGCTGATAATAAACCAGCATGAAATCTGTGTTTGTGATCTTCTGTGTACAGGCCAATGCATTTATTCTTTGTTTTGTTTGGATGCTACAGTAAGAAAAGACAAATACAGAAGAGATGAAGACTGGAGAGGTAGACTGGGTGAAAAGTGGAATTCTAGAAGTTATTGGAAAGCAGATGTAAGCACATTGATAAATATCTCTTTTCCTCACAGACAGATTTCACAGCTGGGACTTAGATGAATTCCTATTCAATGAACTACTGGCTTTGCACATCAGCAATAAGATGGTGGTACGGTAGAAATGTCAAACCAGACCTCTCTCAAATGGATCCATTCCACCTACTCTTTAATGCCTGTTCTCTTCTCATGTCTCTGGATTTCCTATTTCCTTCTCAAAGCAAATTCACGCTTCTTTTTCCAAATTGGTCTTTTGAGTGGAAAGGAATTAAGAGAATTAAGAGCTACAATATTAAGAGGCAAAATACACAATGTAAACATTCATTTTCCCCTAGAATATTTAGGAAAGGATATAAAGCATATGCAAATCAAGGCATATTAACAAGCACCTTCATTTAACATAGCTGTTCATGGAAGCCCCTTCGGTCCATGCACTCTTGATACCCATCTTTGTCCTCATGCCCTCCTAAATGATGAAGTGAATACTATATAATATAATTCACATGGGAGCCCAGAATACATGCTTTTCTCCTCTCCTCCCTCAATTTTAAGTCATATACACTTCTCAATCCATTTTTTCTTAGCTTTTCATTCCTGTGATTACAAACCTTCATCTTACAACTCTGTCATATTCTTCCCACTAACGCCCATCCTCCACTCTCTCTTTTTTCCAAGTACCCCCAAAGGTATATAATAGAATGGTAGTACACATAAAAAGTGGCTAAAAGAACTGTATTAGCACAATGAAAACCCCACATAAATGTTATGCAAATTTGTTATGAATCAAACCTGCAGTGCAAATTTACTACACTGCTGAATGATTATAAAATAGCGATTTGTCTTGTATACATTTTTAATGTATTCCAAACCATTTGTATTAGATTGTCTGTTTCTGTTAGTCAGATCATTCAAATTTTTAAGTGCAAAGTAAATATAAAGTGTTACATTTTTAATAATATGCAGTCACACCACATACTTTTCTTGCTTTCTACCTCTACTGTGGTCCAGGAACACATAATAGCTGTTTTTTCGCTAGTTATCTAATCATTATACTAAATGCGAACCTGTTTGCTGTTACTTTACATTTTACCATTATCATTGCAAGAGCTACTTTCAGTGTTCTAGAAACAATTGTGAATCTTAGCAGTTAATGGCGTACAGCTCTTTAAATTTAATGTTTTGTATGTGCACACAAAAAGGAAAAAGGGAAAATGGGCTTTAATATTTGTGCTTAGTTGTATATAAAATTACATGCATCTGCAATACAAACATAAATGTATTAATTATATATATACTACTTCAATTCCACTTTCTGCTCAGTTCCTGCATTTGGTGATTTTAAAGTGGGCAAGGTTAGTTCCATTGCAATTATTCTGCTTTTCTGTCCCTAAAAATAAGACACCGGTGCATTCTACTTCTTATTGCTCAGCATGCATTTCCCTTCTCAAATGAGACAATTACGAAGGAATTACAAGTTGTACTTCTTTACAACTCATAGTGGCCTTGATAAATTCCAAACTGGCCAAATCTGGGAAATGAGCTCTGCTCTTTCTTCATTAAAAATAGGCTGAAGTTCTTTTTATCGTATTAAAAAAATTTAGTTGCATAAGCTCTTATGAAATAAGCTTCTCAAAATACATGTAACTACTGAACCCCACTGCTTCTCACCTTTCAAACACAAAACATTACAGTGGTATTTTCATATGGCGATAAATGTTATCACTTACAGGGCTATTACAGTATATAATCTATGATAACATTATCACAGAACACACACATATTTTATAGCAAAAGAGGAAGGGGAACGAGAGAGAAAGTATCATGGTTAAATGACACAGGTTTGGAGTTATTTTGGCCAAATGGTCATCCCAAGTAGAAGCAAAACGCAGGAGCGTAAACTGTATGGTAAAAGGTAAGGCAAAGAAAAGATCTGTAAGAAAATCATTGGGATCCATGAACTATCATGTTGTCACAGGACTAATTAAAGAAAGTAACGCTGTAAGACACTAACAGATTTGTTCCCATCAGTATTCATCACCAAGTGGATTGGACAGATATCTAATTGAAGAAATCAACAAACCTAAGAAGAGGTATACCAAGCAAAAGTCAGGAAGAGCTGAAAGAATCTAATTCATGTAGGCTGAAAAGGGAAGACCACAAGTGGGGATGGGGCAGTTTAAATACATACATGGTTGCATCAAAGACAAAACAATGAATTTTCCAAGTGGAGAAAAATAAAGCAATCAATTTTTTTTTTTTTTTGCAGCAGAGGAGTCTCAGTTCAGACACAATCTAAATTTCAGGACAACTAAACAGAGGAGCTAGCATCCTTAGGAAGTTCTGGGACCCCACGCCTGGATGTTTCCAAAGGCAAGTCAAAAAACAATGAGCAGAGATTGTCTACATATGCATGATCCAGCCTCATGGCAGCACCTGGACTAGATAATTTCTTCTGGATCTTCCAGTCCTATTGTTCTTTGATTTCAGTCCTGACCTACTTCTTTCAGCTAATCTACCTGTGAAACTGTCAGGCAAACTGACAGCAAAATGATGTTTTATTGGGGGGAAAATATTAAGCACACAAAAAAAAACCAAACAGAAAAAGGAATATACGTTGTGCACATGGTATAAAACTAAGAGTTCTGCAGGAACTTAGGTATAGAGTAGTTAAGCTACCTTGAGAATATACACAATTTCAACAACAATAAAAACATACCACCTCATCAATAAGTCTGCAAGGAACTGCAAACTTGTGAGCCTTACTTTCTGTGAGGAAAGGTGTTTGAACTGAGAAATGCAAGCAGTCATAGGGTGGTAGGTCACTGAGGAAAAGGAGATAAAGGTCACTTTGAAAACGTCTGTTTGATATGCCCTTATCCCTTAAGACTGGAAGAGAGCACAACTCATTTAACAGAGACACAAACATATGTGATTGCATAATTAATATTATTATTTAGCTTGGAAAAGACTCAAACAGGTGACTAAGACAAGAAAAAGTGTCTCCCCTTAGCAACCTACTGAGCCACCCAGTCAACCATGAAAGAGCTCTTCTAGCAGGTTTAATAGCAAACTCTTAGGTTTTATTAATTTGAGTATGCTGGCTAATTTTTTTTTTTTTTTAAATGGCACTAGAGAGGTAAAACTGACAGTAGCTTTCAGCAAGATGGAGAAAAAAAAATACTATTTTGGATATGGAGATAAAGAAACTCAATTGACCTCGCCTTCCCTGAATGCCACCTTCAGCACACCTAGAATATAAAAGGGAGTGCACGCATTTACAGTGTGCTGTACAACACTGCAGTAGTAATGTGGCCATTTCATGCCTTTGTATGTAACATTTTCTTTTAAACTTTCAATAAAAATACTATTGAAAGACTGAAAACGTAACAGTGTTGTCTGTCAGGTTACGCCGTGCCAAGTAGCAGAGAACTGCTCGGTCCAAAGCCTGCCCTCTTGCCCTTGACAACCCAGGCAGAGAAGATTTCATACGAGAAACCTGGTCCTCATTTCGGTCCTCAGGCACGAGACCAAAGAGGATCTTCGGACATTCTTTAGGACGTTCTTTGGCAAACACTTCAAGCCGTTGCTTGTGCTTATGCTCAGCTAGCAGCTTGCAGACTTTGGGGAGGGGGTAGCTGCGGCACAGAGAAGCAGCTGATGAAGGCACCGCATCCTAGATCCTACATCGTACGCCTACAAACTTGACTATGAAGCTCAATTTGGACTTCTGAGAACAATCTTATCTCTTTCATCAGCCTCATGTGAGTCCTGAGGTTATCTCAACTCTCTGAATATGCTGTGTTGCCCAACACACTTTATTATCTCCTAGATTACATAGCAGAGACAGAAACTCCCAGAATGTTCTTCTGTACTCAGTGATCTCCAAGAATTTATATTATGAAGCTCATATTAAGGTGCTTATAATTCAGTTGCTTAATTCCCAAGGAGCTAAACCTTGATTTAGTCACTTTTTAGCGTGTCAGAAGTATAGCTCTTTCTTCCCTTACTCTTCTTATTGCATAAATATATTTCAGTACTTATCTGCACTAAGCACGAGATGGAAATTCCAATGCAAACCCATGTTTGGGAAAGTAATAGCAATAATAAAACCTAGCTTCTATGTATCATACCTAGCTTAATAACATTTAGTGTGTATTTTCATCAGCATATACCAAGAGCTTTTTAACAAGGAGGACAGTGTCATTAACCCCATTTTACAAAGGAGGAAGCTGAGGAACAGAGCTGTGATTTACCAAAGAAGTAAAGTGCCAAATGCCACATTCCATCACTTTAGCCACAAGAGGCCTCATCAACAGACACCTCCCCTCTTGCATTTGCTGTTTGAAAGCCAGGTAAAGGCGGCCCTCAGAATAATCCCTGAGTCCCTCACTCACTGAGGTGTGTCACTTCTCTATTGCATGGTGCATGGGAAGCCTGGCCATGCCTGGAGACCTCAATACTGCCAGAAGATGGGCTAGTCAAGGACCTTGCCATGTGTAGATGCAGACAGTGCATCTACAGTACCCACTGCAGGAAGACAGAAACGGCCCTCAATCCAGCCCTGGTCCAAGATGGTATGGCCACACTGAACAGTGCTGTTAGCTAAATTTCCAGAAGCGCTGTATCTCCGTTGGTAGGACCTGCCCAAAGCTAATAAAAATCTTGCCTATCATTAGCTTGGCCCTGTGCCACGCTGACATGACTAGATTGCTTTGGGTTCTAGGGGCAGCCAGGGCTGCCACTACATGCTGCTCCTGATACAAGTGAGGCATGCCCTGGGAGAGCCCCAGAAAGACATCTGAGCAAAGCTCATAAAATGTTGCATTGAGTTTCATAATCAGAGCACACATCTGAAATACACATTGTCTGGTCTGACTCCCATTTGCAGCTGAGAATGTCAGCCATACCAACAGACCCCAGAAGGGTTCAGTCTGGTCCAGTAAGCATGTAAGAAAGGAATGGAGAAAAAAATAACATGGACATCACACAGAACAGTATTACAATTTGCTTTTAAACCTCTAATCAAGGAGGTGGCCAGTCCAGTCAGGTTCAGTTGAAAGACACAAAGGCAGGCCTGAAAAGCCCATGAGCACCTGACGATGTGTTTGAAAGCCACAGGAGGTCCAGCAGACTCATCAGATACTGAGACTATCCTAACAGTCAATGAGCAACAGCACATCATTTCGGTATCTCATGTAGTTATACCTTTTGTTAGCAGAGTTGGAAAAGTAGCATTACTCTCTGTCCTTCCTCCTGCACAAAAATTGAACACTTGCAAAACAAATAACAACTGATGACCAATTATTATCTGAAGTGTTTTATTAACACTTCTTTGTGACCACTTCCACAATCTCTGAAGTTATGAGGACATCCATAGCCTGATACCTTAAAACATGCACAGTCTACTGGGAAAATCTATTCATCCATCCATCCCTCCAAGCCCCAGAAGGTCCTTGCACTGATGAAATAAGCACTGAGGTTAACGCAGATACCATGAGTACTCAAACCTCTGCTTCACAATTGTTACAATAGCCATTAGGATTTAAAAGCATGTCCAACTACCTCTTGCACAAATGTGAGTTTGTGACCAGTGTATCCATAAACATCAACCCATTTGGCATAGCCCTATCCCTTCACTGCTGCCACTGAGAAAGCAATCACAGATAGCTCTTCTGTTTTATGGCCTCAACAGGAAATTGTGGTTTCACTACATTCAGGCTTTCCTTTACTCTTTTGGACTGTAAGAATTGTGGTTGATTTCATTTGTGCATAATGTGAATGTATGTATAAAGTGAAATGCTTCCAAGTATAAGTCTGACTAGTTAGCAAATAAAGGATCCAGAAAATTTCCCAGTTTAGAAGGTCATTACCAAATACCAGATTCAACCACATGAAAACTTCACTTGGCTAACAGGGGAAAATCAAATCTATTTTAATATTTGATTATGTGGTGGGTTGACCCTGGCTGGAGGCCAGGTGCCCCCCAAAGCTGCTCTATCACTGCCCTCCTCAGCTGCACAGGGGAGAGAAAATATAACGAAGGCTCATGGGTCAAGATAAGGGCAGGGAGAGATCACTCACCAGTTCCTGTCATGGGCAAAATGGACTCAAGAAAATTAATTTAATTTATTACCAGTCAAATCAGAGTAGGAGAATGAGAAATAAAACCAAATCTTAAAACACCATCCTCCACCCCTCCCTTCTTTCCAGGCTTAACTTGACTCCCGAATTCTCTACCTCCTCCCCGCAGCGGCACAGGGGGACGGGGTCAGTTCATCACACGTTGTCTCTGCCGCTCCTTCCTCCTCAGGGGGAGGACTCCTCACACTCTTCTTCTGCTCCAGCCTGGGGTCCCTCCCACAGGAGACAGTCCTTCACGGCCTTCTCCAATGTGAGTCCTTCCCACGGGCTGCAGTTCTTCATGAACTGCTTCAGCGTGGGTCCCTTCCATGGGGTGCAGACCTTCAGGAGCAGACTGCTCCAGCGTGGGTCCCCCACGGGGTCACAAGTCCTGCCAGCAAACCTGCTCCAGCACAGGCTCCTCTCTCCATGGGACCACAGGTCCTGCCAGGAGCTTGCTCCAGCGTGGGCTTCCCACAGCATCACAGCCTCCTTTGGGTGTATCCACCTGCTCCAGCATGGGGTCCTCCATGGGCTGCAGGTGAATATCTGCTCCATAATCAGCCTCCATGGGCTGCAGGGGTACAGCCTGCCTCACCATGGTCTTCTCCAGGGGCTGCAGGGGAATCTCTGCTCCTGCACCTGGAGTACCTCCTGCCCCTCCTACTGCACTGACCTTGGTGTCTGCAGAGTTGTTCCTCTCACGTATTCACAGTCCTCTCTCTGGCTGCAAAAACTGCTCCTAAGTTTTTTTCCCCTTTTTAACTCTGTTATCCCAGAGGTGCTACCACCATGGCTGATGGGTTCGGCTTTGGCCAGCGGCAGGTCTGTGTTGGAGCCGGCTGGCATTGGCTCTGTTGGACATGGGAGAAGCTTCTGGTGGCTTCTCACAGAAGCCACTCCTGTAGCTCCCCCGGCTTCCAAAACCTTGCCACGCAAACCCTATAGAGATTAGCAGGACAGGACTCATAAGCGTAACAACCATTCTGGTGTCTCTGGTAATTGAAGTGAACAAGCTGAGTTAAGCTTAGTAAATTAATTTCATTTGTGATTATGTAGCTAAATCGGTCTGTCAGTACAGGTACCAAAAAAGAAAGAAGGTTAAAAAAAATCCCCCTAACCCTTAGCACAATAATTTCTGATAATGCAAACTTGAAAAAAGGGATTTGCATTGAAATAAAAATAATTGGTGGTAACAACCAAAGATACAATAAGATATGCAGGCAGTGACGTATTTAACTAGGACTTGCAAATACCTCAAACATCTTTTTTCCAGCTCTATATTACTTTGCCAGATTTTAACTGTTTGGGCTGGAATTTTTCATACTAGGTATCTGTCTCAGGGTACATTGGGCTTTTTGGAAAGTTCAGTTAAGTCAGCTCAAGTGTCTCTAAGACAGAAGTCTGGAAAAACATGTCATCTTTTTCATGGGAAAAAAAAAAAAAAAGGTCTGAAGACATTTCACAGAGAAGTTGTGGAAACCGCATCCTAACAGAAAAGACTTAAAATTTGGCAGTACAGTCAGGCTGATAGCAGCCACATGCCTTTTGCTGTTCTTAAGAAAAACAGTGCTGGTTTGACTAAGTTAATACACACACACAGAAAAAAAAAAAAAAAAGCACTGTCTGCACACTCAGTACAGATTTGTTAGCGTTTGGTAGCTAAACTGCTATGGACTTCTCCATAAACATGTCACAGATCTAGACAAGACCTTCCTTACCACTCCTCCTTCCAAGGACTGCTGTGATGCCAGACAGATAACTGAACCTGAGCAGAAAATCTCCTATTTGTCTCACAGTTCTCACTGCTGGCACACAGGGAGGACAGAGGACAAGAAGGAAGAAGACTGCTTCACCATAAAGCAGAAATGCAAGGCCCAAGATGTCATGAACATATGAAATGCTAAAGGATACATTTTAAAAAAACCCAGACCCTTGCTCTGAGCAGCGTGCCTTTAATGGAGGTGAATCAGTTTCCCATGGGTAAAATGGGAATTATAACGGCACCTCACTTCAGAGGATAAAGAATATTTGCAGATCCCTCAACTACTGTCATGATGAGTGCAACAGAAAAACCAATGAAGAAATGAATTAATCTGACTTAAGTGCCAGGCTTCAGTTACAAGGAATAAGGATGGCATAGGGCCACATACTGAACAAGGAAAATAAAATATAAGCTGCTTATTTTGTGGCACTTCTCACCCTGTCCAATGAAACTATAACAAGTCCTGAAGGAAGGGGAAAAACTCAACACATGCAAACACACAGACACACAGCCAAATAACTGAGAGATGTACCACAACACATATATGCACATTAAAGCTAAATGATGCACGTGTCTTTTAATTACATAAATACAAGATGAAATTGTTGTAATATGTTGTACATTTGCAATGGCAGAAGTGTTTGGACTAGCTTTAGCAAATAAACGCCTGTTTATTTTTCTTCAGACAACACATAAAATTCTTCAGGCTTCCCACCCACGTCATTTTGATACGAAGTAGGACGTGGCACAATGGACAGACGGGAGGGCTATCTGCTCAGCATATTTATAGCATTTTAAAGTCTATTGCGGAACTTACTGTTCATCCTCCAGATTCCTTCTTTTGCACTGTGTCTTTAACATTTAAGTCTGGCACAGACCGTAAGTATGTAAGTACGTTAGTATCACTGCTCTTAACCAAGCCTCAGCGTAAGACAAAGGAAGAAAGGGGAATACAGAGGGGGGCACAGCCAGAGAGAAGAGAGAGAACAGTATACTGGATTCTACCTGAAACGAAACTAATCCTTTGCCAGTAGAACACTATCCAAGAAAAAAACCTTGCAATACTGAAGTCATTGAAGAACCGAAAAATTCACAATGACGTATACAGTGAAGCATACATTTTGCAAAACTGCCGTGCCCTACAGTGATAAAATTCGTACAAACAGGATGGACATTAGAATGATTCCTTCTGACCTTTAAGTGAAATTTTTGGAGAGCACACTTTTCAGGTTTCCTTACATACATACATTATTTAAAAGATTACAGGAATACACACTTACAAAGATATTATTTACCTTTTTTCTCCCTCTGGCCTAAGAGGTATTCTGCAATCAGGGCAACCACAAAAGTACTGCACTAAATTCTATCCTCTTAAATTAATGAGACAACCAGCACAGGCAGATTAAAACTTATGACCAGGCAGAAGGAGACAAGACAACCTCAGTAAATATTTAAGCTATTTGCCTGATCAACCATTTTAGCAACTGTTTCTTCACTGCTAATGCACTCATGCCATTGCACACGTACAGAAACACACACACAGATGTAGCTGTTGTTTCTTTGAACTATTGTATGCATTTCCAAGCCCTACACGTCCCCATTACCAATTCTGACCTTAACCTTATGTTTTTAAAAAGAAATTACTCCAAAATAATAAAAAAAGCACATTAAAAAAAAAAAGCCAGGTTTGATGCTAGTCAGCATCAGTTTGATGCTGCCTACAACAGCGAAGGGTCACAGCAACGTGAGAGGATCACAGGGCTGGGCAACTGAAGATCACCCATGTCATGGAGCTGGGAAGCTCAGCTTCTACAAGCCCTCCTTCTGCCACTCTGCCCTTCTCTTCGACACGCACTGCAAACACGCAGTGATCCATGAAGGCAGAGGGAGCAGAATGAAAGAGAGGTGAAGAATTGACAGCATCTGCTCATGGATGTCCAGAGAAACTGCCGCTGGATGGTGAAGATGTGCAAAGGCTGGCATTCAGCCACAGGCTTCCAGTGGAAGAAAGTTCTTTTGAGGGGACAAAATGAGAGTAAGAGTGTGTTTGGAGTAGGGTGAATTTCCTCTTCAGTATCACGTCTGCACGTATAGACTGCACTTTAATCTTTGTAATGCTCAGGAACAACACCATACATCAATACACTTAATTACACTGGAATCAGCAGCTCTCCACCCATGTCAATCACTTCATCCAACACACATGTGCACGCACTCACACACACACACACAAAATCTCTTCCTCTGCTCCACAGACAAGAAAAAAAATACTAATTTAAAGCATATCAAAACACATTTTTATAATGTATAAAGATAATACCCAATGGACTTCTGAGAGATACACGAAATTAATCCCAGTTGTGAAGGTCTTGATATTAGCTCTTCACTCTTGGGATGAATTTAAAATCCCACAAAAGCCCATGATTTATTTCCTTCCTACACAACAGCAACAAACACTCACATAATTTTTAAGTAATGTAAAATATCACTTTAAAGCCATTCATACACATCTGAGAGAAAGAGAGAGAGACAGAGAAGGGAAAGGAAGAATTAGTTGTTTTGAGAGGTGAGCACTTAAGGGTCCATTCTACCTGCATAATTCCCATAAATGTTATGTTTATGAATTGAACAAACAGGGTGAAGAACTGTTGGCACAAAAACTGCCTTTCATCCACTTCCTATGTTTTAACATACAGTACCTCTTCTAATGGCTAGTTAAAGGTTTTTATAAAGTAATGCTGTTCTATTTCAAATTTGCATGTCAAGTAGATGTCATTACCAAGATGTCTTTCTGGTTATAGGGTTTTAACTCACTACTCAGTATGAAGCTTCCTCAATGACGTTTGCAAAATACCTAAAACTTAAAGTTACTATGTTGGGTGGAGGGAGGGGACTGTCGAAAGCTAATTAACTTTCTCGCATTTTCAGAAACTTCACTCCTTAAAGGCAATTGTGATATGATACCTCTGTAAATGGTTTGTACTGGATAGGGAGTGAAACCATTATTCCATGAACAGTCTCTGGCAAACTGATAGATTCAGGATGTCATCCCAAAAATTTCAGGGCTACACAAGACCACATCTTTTATCATTTATATTTGTGCAACTCCTGGTTCACTGGTACTGCTTCTGAGCTTGAGTTACCACTCTGTATAACATCACAAGAGTTTGCCACAGCAGCAAATGATGTAAAAAAAAAAAAAGGAGGGGGGGAAGGACAAAAAAAAAGAAAAGAGAACTAAGTACTAAGCAAGCACAGTACATAAAAGCTTAGGTTTCAGAGAAAATGTATGCATTATTTCATTTTCATAGTGTTTTATTGCACTGAGATAAGTATCATGAAAATTAATGGGACAGAGGTCTACCTTCTAAAATCTTGTTACAACATGGGATGGAGCTATGAAAATCATTCTCGGGTTGACATTACCTCCCTCTTCATTTATTCTGAAAATTGCACAAAAAGAAAATATCTTCCTTACCTGTGCAGTTTAGAAAATGATAGTGTTTAAGTCAGTAAGTAATGTACAACTACAATACAACAGCACCATGGCAAAAATAAAACACCATAAGCAATGGAAATTTGTGCTAAAATGGATACAAGAGGCACCCTTAAAAACACACAAAGAAAGTAATTTGAATTTTTTTTCTATCGTGAGGCTTTCTGCAGGGTGCTTAAAAAGTTTCAGCCCTTAATCAAAATCCATGTTTTTGTATTTATGATTTTAAGTCACTGCTGAATGCCAAGACAAGAGTTTAAAAAATAATAATAAAAAAAGGCGAGGCAAGTAATTCAACTGCAACGTTCCACAGAAACTTAAACATCCACAACCATTTTCTTTTCAACCAGGGGCCTATTCCTCCCATCAGTTTGCAGGGATTGTGTGGCTGAGTCTCATCACTGCTAACGTGGATAACTGTGCATGGTACATCTAAAGTGCACAAACAGGAGAGGAAAAACCCCTTCCATTTGTTTTACTGACCCACAAAACCCAGCCACAGTTGCAGTGAAATTGAACAGTATCTTGCAATTTCATCCCTTAATTGGGAGCCCAGCACATGGCAGAAGTCCAGGCTCTAGCTCAGGCTGTTTATCTTCCAATACTTTCAAGTCACTTACTAGCCAAAAAAGAAATTACAACGTGATTTAAAGGGAAATCAGTCAGCTTGCAGGCCCATTCCCTGCCTGCCTCCTCCCTCTCCTTTTTTTATTAAAATGGTTGTAACTGTACCATAAGTCTGATCCGTTCATCCCTGCAAACAGCTGTCCTACTGTGCCGCAAGAAAAACATTTGTAAAAATTTTTAGGTTAGGTTTAACTATATCCTTTCTTTTAAGTTCCCCCTCAGAAATCCCACCCAAGTTTCACAAGCATTTTTCCATCTCTAAAGACATCTACTTTCTGTGTTACGTTTTAGTAAAGAAGTTGCGATGGCTTAAGAATTGGTGTGCTAAACCTCAGTTGCTCGGACCCACCTCTCTGCAAGTACTTCCCACCATGCAACGGCTTCTGCTGCGAGTTGTCTGGATGCAACGGGTCAAAGTCAAAAGAGATTCTCCTCAGATGACCTGCCGCTGACCAAGTCCAGGATCTGATGTCTCTGGTCCTTCACTTACAGACCCCTGTTCCCTTTTGGTGATTCAGGGGGAGAAGGGACAGAACCTCATCCAGCTCACACAGGTGAGTATCCAACTGGCAGCTCCCTGAGTACGAGGTGCCACCGCAGACCCACAAAGCAAAGGAGACAGGCTCAGCTGCACCGATGCTTCCTGTTGAAACCGGGACAATGCTCGGCTTTTGACACACTCCATGAAGAAGGTAACAAAACTGTTGCACAGACATCAGACAAACCTGGTGAGCCAGACAGTGAGCTCATCTAAACCACACTACAAATAATTCTTCAGCTGCAAGTGAAGAGCTTTGCTGCTTTGTTTCCTTAGAAATAGAGCTAGTGATTGTAGATATATTATAAAATCTGTTGTTATTTTAATTCACCACCATGAAGAACTTTTCCAAAAATGGATTGTGATACTCTGTGTTTTCTAAAACATCATGAATATAATAGCAGTTCCAGAGCATTTTGAACAGTGAGTGTAAAATATTGTTACTCAGTTTTCGAACATAAGGAAGACCTTAAGTATATTTGACAATTCCCAGTTAGAAAGATTTGGAATTTGTTCAGGAACAAATGAATTAGCTGCTTCTTCAATTGAAGTCAGCAAAGCTTCACACAAAGCAAAGCTGGGAAAACTTTTTTCTAGATGTCTTGACCTTGTTATACAAGAACGTGATACTACAACCTAATACAAAGTCTTCTGCAAGATGGTGAGTGCACACGATGTCATCTCCCAATCAGAAAATTTTGATGGATACAAATAACTTTCCTGGATCGTAAACTAGAATTGTTTGAAGCAGAATTTTCCCATTCTTGCATTATGGATAATACTAAAAACATTATATAATGCAATACAAGGAAATTCTATCTGGGGTTCTGATGACAATCCACTGGAGCTACACTTTTTTCCTTTATAATGTCACCAGAACTCTCAGTGGAATTATATATAGAATAAATGATAGGCAATGGTGAATTACAAGGCCATAATACATATAGTAAGCACCTAATATAGTCTTATAAATTACAGACTTTTATAGCTTTATATTTTACAGTGTAATGTCACACACCACAGTGACACAATACTCCAATTCAAGACATGATATCACATTTAAGAAAAAAAAAAGAGAGAAAAAGCAGCAGCAGCTCTTATTACGCTAAAGTAAAATTACTTTGGAAGTGTACTGATTTGCCATTTTAAAAGGAGAAGCAGAGATCAAAATATGGGCCTCAAGGAAGAAGGTACGTGCCAGACAATGACCAGCTCTGTTGTTCCTCTGTACTGTGGACAACAAATGTCAGCGTTTGCCTAATGCTAGGCACCACTGCACAAGAGATCCCAGGCTGGATTCTGCACTCGAGGGATAGGGCAAGGGGTGCTTCACATCATTGAGCAGTGACTTCTCCAGCTGATTAAGAAGCGGCACTGATGGGCTTCGCTGGGATTCCCATCCAGAGCTCTTCAGCCTGACGGATAACATTCCTGGAGCTCTGGATTGGGACCACTTCTGAGGCAGGAAATTAAATAACTAAGAAATTAAAATAGAGTATTTTCAGTTTGATTTCCGTAAGAAATGAAGCATATGCTACCAGACAGCATCTATCTGCCCGTGTACACCCCACTTGATAAGTTTTGGATCCATTGGTTAACTGCAACTGAATTTGGTAGAGGAAAAAGGGACTCTATGCTATCAAGTTCTTATAAATTCTGACAAAATAGAGAGTCAGGTAGAAAAGAATTATTCTCTCAGTGCCTTCCTTGAGGATACAACTGCAGCCATCCTCAGTGCTCCCCACTAGACCCTAGAGAAGCCACACCAAAAGGAGGTGGAGCAAGGGGGCAGGGAAGGACAGGATGAAGAAAACAGTCTCGCAGTAGAGTAACCCAAGAGCAGGACAACATTTACTCCATGTTCCTACCATATTAAACACCAGAGGACTCCACAGTAAGAAACAAGGATATGGGAAACCACAAACACAGACCAGTTTGTTGCTGATAAACAAGAACACCAGAGAAGCACACAAGTGCAAAAGGCACACCTACTCTGCACTTTTATCACCAGGGAAGTTGTCATTTGTGTGCCCACACTTGCTGCTGTCCGAGGTGGGCAGCAAACTGCTAATGTTTTTAAAAGACACTCCTCATAACTAAACTAGTTAAAGGTGACAATACTGAGAGAAGATGAGAAAAAAGGGGATGATGACAAGACAGAGAGAGGCGACGTTCTTTCACCTGAAAATACAGCATGTGGTCCTGACCAGAATGCTGCTCATACTGATGTCTAGATTAAAACAGGAGGACATCATACCATAAACCTGTATTTGAGATACACTCACATCAGCCCCTAGCAGTGGCAAAGAGACAACCAATGAAGTCGAGAAGACTATTTATATCTTTGAAGGCACGTGCTTGCCCGAGCAGCTTTCTGAGGTGCTGCCACATTGAAGAGGCCAAGAGAAGAGTCTTTTTTCTTCAGTTCACTCAGAGCTGATATCTGGGAGTTTGGGTAAAAGAGGAGGAGGCTCAGGTGCCTCCTGCTTACCTTGTCAGGCAACAGCACCTCTGCTCTTTCTCCCTAACTGCTGTGATGGGTAAATGTGGCTGAAATAACTCCCGCTTGGAGGACCCAGCAATAAACCTGGAAAGGGTCCAACCTGGGGACCCTCACCAGACAAAGACCTCCCGGTGAAATGGAAGGCTGATGATGATCAAAAGACCTGAGGAAAACGAGAGAACGGGACTCTGGATTTGCCCATTAGCTGTCACTTTTCTATCATCACTGGAAAGATCAAGACTTAAGCAGACTAGCAAGTGTCCTACAAATGAATGGACTACATAGTGTAATTCACGTGAAGTCTATGTTGGGTTGCCAGCTCAGACAGCATCTTTTCATTTAATTTTATGGTTTAAAAGTTTCTGTATTGTTCTACATATTGATTCCTTTTGTCGTGGAAATTGTCAATATTCAGAGATGCTGCTGGTCAGTGAGACAGAGAGGGCTCTAACACATGGGTGAGACAAACACTTATGACACTGTTGTATGATGAGGCTGCTGAATGCTTAGCAGTTCATAGACTACACAGGCTTCATTGAGAAAAGAAATACCACTATGGCCTGGCAGCACACTGTACAAACAAAACACAGCCTTTGTTCAAACAGAATTTCTCTTTTTCTTTTTTTCAGTCAAAATTTACTCCACTGACAAAGCAAGCAGTACAAACATTTCACAACCACCATCAGGTAGGAAACGTGGCTAAGTCTTCCGGATATCGTATCTAACCAGCTAAAGAGAAATAACGATTTAATTTTGCTCCTTGAAGTATCTACTTTGAGCCCAGGGGCAGACATCAAATCAAGCACATGGTTGTGATATAGCAAATGTGCCAAGGTGAAAAATAAAAAAAGAAACAAGTACCAAAAAGAAATACAAACTAATTAATACAAACAAATAATTTAAGCAGTTTGGGATACTAACAACTGAAAAAAATAGTTTACATACCCTGTGCATTGGTTTTCCACTTTGCTGCAACTAGACTTTGTTTTCTTTTCTGCTAGAAGACAAGGAAAATGCCACTGCCTTCTACCACAGAAGTGATGCATCGCTATGTAAGCAATCTCTCTCCAGTGGAAACCTTGCTCGTCTTACTCTGCTGACTTCTAAACAGGCACTCTGGTTAAGAATACAGGGTCACATGACTGCATGTTCCTAGTGCAACTGAGTCAAACTGCAAATACTGAGTTGCATTCAACTTCTCTGAATAATCCTGACCACATTCCTCCGGGGCGAAAATCTTAGAAAGGATAAGAAATGACATTACACTCATCCGGAAAGGAGGAAAATGCAACACTGGCCTGCTAAGAGTGACGCAGTGCATCATGCCACCATGCCAGAGATCAGAGTTCAGGCTAGTCTTTTAGTTTTGAGCCTTAGGGGAGACAGGGTACAGTTCAAAAATAATGTGTTTCAGTGTCTGAGAGGGGAAAGCCAGTGCAGCAGCACTCCATCTGGCAGGCCGACTTTGCTCTGAAGTTACACAGAAAAAGAGAAGGACTTTGTGTTCAGGGCTGGGGGCTGGGAAAGCAAGAAATATGGCCTCCCCGGGAAATAAATTTAAGATTATGCTGATGCACTGTCTGAATCCTTCCTAAGGAGGCAATAGAAAATTTAAAAGTTAAATCGAGTTGTCCATGACATGCTCAACACCATTTAATGGGAAACTCCTGCTGATATTATTCATGAGAGACACATTTCTTACCAATACAACTAAAATAAATACCAAAAAAAAATTTAAAAAAATCACTAAGTACGAAACCTTTCTCTATTTGATAATGGGTAGTGAAGAGGACAGATGCATTTTCATGAAAGGCACCACATGGAAGAGAAAATTTCTCCTCTTTTATTTTTAAAAAGGGTGCCAGATGCAAATGTTTCACTGGACGCCTAGAAGTACTTAAAATACAAAACACCTTCTTCAAATGCATTAAGCACACAGTGAGGCACTTTAAATACACTTGCTTTGTCAGACAGGCAGCTGGCACCACTTTTGTAATGAACAGGGCAAACATTCTGTCCAGTGAAAGTGTTACCAAAATATAGCAGGAGGCTCAGCTTGACTTGCACTCACCAATATCAAAAGCAGGTTCCTCTCATTACTTTTATTACGGGTAAAAAAAATACCAGCTGACTCTCATACTCCAGGAAGGCAAGAATAGTTTAGGTTTTCTTTTTAGCTAGGTCTCTCCGCACGCGTGTTGTGCAGAAGGCACATGTCAACCCCAGGTCCTACTCTCACCTCTGAACAGAACAGCCCCCTCCTTCCTAGCCTCTCCCAAACACGCACCGTTCCGTGGGTGACCAAAAGCCTCCCCTGATCTTCAGTTATTCTGACACAGTAAATATAAAGCCTTCAGAGGACAGTAGCTGCATCAGCAAAAGCGTTAGCTAAAACCATACACACTATCAAACTTTTCACGCCTGCATTTGGTCTAATTAATTTTGTCACCTTGTACATTTCTGGAGAAAAATTAGAAAGAAAATCACCCAACAAACCAAGAAAGTCAGCCTTTCCGAAAGTCACATGTGCCTTTTGTCAGCCCACAGTATTTAGGGCCACCAAACTAAACGCAGCACAGAGTTTGCCTCATTTACTGAAAAGTGCCAGAGGAAAAGATTTTCTGCAAAATGAAGGAAAAATTATTTTCAGACTCCCCCCCACCCCTGCCAAAACAAAGTGAAATGCCAATTCCACCTGAAATGGCACTTTAGGTTTTAAAATGCTCTTATACTTTCCTGAGCTGAGAATCGCTTGCTGTTTATCTCCCTTTCCCCCGCTCTGAGGAAGTTAAAAGCAATGCTGAGAGCAAGCCCTGTGCGCGTAGCCACACCTAAAACACAAGCCGATGCCTTCCCTCCCCCTCCTCCAAATCCAGAAGCGGCCACAGCTGGAACTGTTTTACACCGGCCGGCCGGGCTGTGTGCGAGCGCTCGCCTCCTCTTTGTCTGTAAAACTGGAAGACGCTGGCCTCAAAGGTAGGGCTGGTCCCCCGAGGATGGCGGGTAAACACGAGCCCGGCCCCGGCTCCCTCCTGATGGGGTCAGGCGATGCTGTGTCAAAAGCCGGCCGCAGAAAGATCTCGAAAAGCAGCCTACGAGGAGAGGCTTTTGCCTTACCGGGGATGACAAAAAGCACACAGTTGGGTTTCAGATTTTCCTACTATCTTGGAAGCTTTGTATGAACATGACCGGTAGAATGCGAAGTCTCCTACTGTAACGATAGGGTGCTTTGAAAAATCATTTCTCCCTCGTGCTGCGGAGCACATTTAGGACGCGTGCGGGGTTGGCAGGCACCATGGGACTGTCCCCAAGTGAGGGACAGGTGGAGGATGAGCCCGTGAGCCCCAGCACTGCAGGCGCTCGAGCAGGAAAAGGCTCAGCCACATCCTGTTGGGCTGGGAAGGGAGGGAAGCCTGCCCCGCGCAAAAGGCACCGCGCGAGAGGGCAGGCAAACTGCAACATAAGTCAAGTTAGTAATAGCATGAAAAATGCAAGTGCGAGTGTTTGTGAAGGCTAAAAGACAAAGAGAGGATACGCGCACATAGGCATCCGAAGGAAAGAACGCAGGGAATATGAGGATGCACAACAGAAGCAAAATAAACTTTTACATGTAACAGAAACATTCTCAGGATGCACGTATGCCTGCACATATACGCACACACATACGCGTCAACTGACTGTTTCAAAAGCCACATCTAAAATTTCATTAAAAAAAGCCCAGCTGCTTCTTTACCCTGACTTTGTCTTTAAGGACTTAGCTAAGCCG
>NC_046185.1:50825759-50870759 GCF_011004875.1 Balearica regulorum gibbericeps | reverse complement strand
AGCCAAATCTATGTACTGCATGCTGTCTGCAGTTTATGAGTGTACACAATAACCAAAAAGGTGCTTTGATTAGAAAGAATGCAACGATGAGCACAGCCCAAAATACTGAATAATGCACTCGATATGACTTCTCCTCTGAAAGCCTAGAGGAAGTGTTTGAAAGCCCTATCAAAACAGAGCAACTAACTAACACAACTCCTCACTGGTTACGTATTTGGGAAGCACAGAATAATTCCTACTAGAGACTCCATTAATTAGAACAAATCCCAACTATTGCCTGAGGGCTGCCAGAGACAAGGCTGTACTCCCCATTCTTGCATGAGGAGAAGTCTTACTGGGGTCGAAGGGACTCATACACAAACACATTTAACCCTCCAAAGATTATGGTTCTGTTCACTTTCAAATGGGAAGTAAAGGGGAATGATGCAACAGAAATAGCATTTCTCAGAGGAATTTGGTGAAGAGGTAGGTCCCACATTGCAGTGAAACTCTAGGGCAATTTGGTCCTACCTCCTATAAATGCCTAACAATAAAATCCCTCTTTAAGACTATGCCTACTCTGCTCATCTAGCTGGAATCTATCTGGAAGAGAAAGGGGGATGGTGAAAATTATATGATCCTTCCTCATGCTTGGGCACAAAAGTTGAGATGGGGCTTGAAAAGAGACTTATTCTTGTTTGCCTCTCCATTCTTTTTCGTGATTCAGGGAGTTAACTGGTCACCTGGCAGAACCAAGCAGGATTTAACCCTTTTCTTTGATGCACAACTTAAGAGGTTTTTGCCTCATCTACCTACAGAGTAATGGAGATTGGCCACAATTTGCATAAAATGTGGGAGGGGAGCTCTCTTCTCGCCCTGGGTGCCTAGTGGTAGTGTTCCCCCACACCCAGAGGGCTAAATCAATCACACCATAACGAGTTCAGGAACAGAATTGTTCCATCAGGTGGGAGAGACCTTTCCTCCGTAATATGGCATCATCTGCTTCCCATGATCTTTTGGATGTTTTATTTTAAAAATACCCTGCTCCTGCAAGGACATTTTGGTGACAGCCTCAGTCTCTTCTGTGGTCTCCCTCTGGCACAGTACAGTTGTGGCTTTTTGTCTTTCAGTACAGGCTTTACAGCTTTCGGTGTGAGGGAGATGATAGTCCAAAATTATGCTGTTGGCAGAGTGTGAAAACTAGACATCAGTGGTATCGTACCCTAAGATAGTTGGTCACCTCAGTGATGCAGGTCCACTCCTGACCTTTATTCCTGCAACAGAGCTGCACAGATCTTTGAAGAGGAGACTTCCCATCTGACAACAGTATAATCAGCACCAAAGCCAGTAACTAACACACACTGTATGTTTATGGTTCACAAGGCATCACATTGTTAATGAGTAGATAAAACAAGAAGAAAGGGCTGTTCTTTGTTTACATCACTCTCCTCATAAGCAACAGATGTCCTGATAGACTAGACTGCATTGGCTTTGTTGGTTGAGAACCTCCCGCTGGCCCTGGATGAGAACCAAGCATCCATACTGATTTTGTTACAATTGTCAGCTACTTTTGTTACTACAAACCATGAACTGTTGCTGACTCATCTGTGGTCCCATGGGCACAGAGGAAATAATGTATGGAGTCATGCAGTGACTCTGTGTATTGTTTTCCTCCCAAGATGACTACTGCTTTCTCACCCAAGAGTGCTTTCTTGTGGGGTGCCACATAGTTTGCTGACATCATCCTTCCTTGGTGACTGCATATATGAAGAAGTGGCCAGCAGACTCACATTACTCTGATTTCTGTCAATGACACTGAATGATTTATGTGTGTTTTACCAGGACCGAGATTTAGGTGAACACAGAGAGACCACACAGACTCTTTCCAGAGGGGCACACATGCTCAAATTCTGTGGTGGTGTGCTGTGGTCCTGCTGGGTTTCCATGTTTTGGGCTATCCAGAAAAAGCTGAAGGCTAAACAACCTTCTTGTGTGATGTCAGAGGCTCTCATGGTGCAACGCATAGACTGAAGTATATATAGTATAGTATATTACCTTTATATTATCCTACAGAATTTCATCTTTAGAACACTTCAAAACTTAAAGCTGAAAGATACAGAAATGCCATTACTGAATATGGTTTTATACAGGGAACATCATTGCTCTGTGTTTTGGCATCCACTTTGACCCTCAGATTCCTTTCAGCCATAGTCGACGGTGCTGCTCTTACCCACTAGTCTTACTTAACCCGGGGCCTATACATGACAGAGGACAGATTTCCTGAGGTGTTTTACTCAAAGGACACTTCTCTGGTTAGCTCCTGAAAAGCTGGCAAGTGCCCTCTGTAAAATCTCCAATTGCATGAATTCCGTTTCCCTTATTTTATCAGTTTAGATTTGTCAGCTTTGATGTTGCAGGGCCAATTTGGTGTGGGTTGTGTTTTGGCTGAAATGTGCTAGAGGAGGAAAGAAAAGAGGGAAGAAAACTGTAGTTGAGGTAGGGAATAATTGTGGAGAGGTTAAACAGCATTTGCATACTGATCCTCATTACTGCTCCCATTTTTACAATCCCTGGCAAGCACAGTCTAATAAACTGAAAAAACAAGCTCATGTATTTATTTGTTCTCACACAGGGCTTTTTGTCATGACAGCCTATAAATGCCTACCTTGACGTGCCATCAAGACTTCCTCCCTTAAAAGATTTTTCTCAGACTCTTCAGTTATAGAAGCTGTGAGTGTCATACTCAGTGTGGCTTTGAGGGGGGGCATGTACTCCTCAGACGTTCAAAATCAAGCATTCATTATGGCATATGCCATCGAGAATGACTTGTTTTTATATTCTGCTCAGTGAACCAAGATTATCTACTTCACTGAGAAGAACTATGTAGGAGACCATCTCCTTTGTTTATTCTGTTTTCAGACAGACAAAAGGCAAGTTTGATGAATGACACATGGATGCCTCAAAAAGTTGCTGACTAGAACCATTCTACGGTTTCCCACTCCAGAGCTTCACCCTGTCTCTGATAACATGGCAACCCCCCACACTTCCAAAGGGAAACTGCCTTGCATCTTACCCAAAAATGCTTTCCCCCCTTAAAATACAGTGGCAAGGATAATTTTCTTGTCAGTGCAGGTTACAGCTTGTTGGTCCAGATCACATTTGCAGTGGGAAGTAATGTAATGCTCCCTTTTGATTTCTCCTGGCCAGCAATCACTTCATTTCTGAAGCAGAGTGCTGTGTGAGTCTGCTCTATAAAGCCCTGTCTCATGAGCACTGTAGATGTCCTCGAGGCATAAGTCTGATAGTAGTCCAGGTAACTGTGAACACCACCTGAGTGAGGCACAGGACAATAAAGACGGCAGCAGTGCCTATACTTCACTAGGTTATTCTCTTTTGGTTTTGTCTTCTATATTTAAAAAACAGTTGGTGTGCTCCAGCTTAAAAATAATGATAAATAAATCAATGATTCAAATCTGCTCAAGAATTTTTTGAGCCTTATCTTTAATAAGATCTCAGGAAAAGATCTGTTAGTATTCTCAAGTTACTACCACTCAGCAGCTGAGCTAGCTGTCTACAGCAGGGTCCTTTCCATCACATGTACACTTGAAGTTTGGGTTGGCGATACTAATAGCACACCCTTGAACTGTGTCTCCATTCTTCAACGTGACACTAAAAGTGGACTGTGCTGCTCTGGAGCATTTTGTCAGCTCACAGTGATTGAAAGATCCTCCCCGAGGCTCTTTTCTCCTTAATATCATGCAGAATTTCTGCCTTCTCTTTCAAAAGAAAATTCCTTGTTTAACTTCTCAAGGGTCACCGTATACTGGTACAGAAAAACAGGTGCAAGACAGGTCTCTCTTTCATGTTAAATTTCCGTACGCTTCAATTCTCCACAGATGAATCACATCATTTCTGGATCAAATTACCTGGTTTTAACTACTGACAGGATCAAATTAACAAGGAAAAATGGAATATAAAATGAAACACATTGTAATGAGGATGTGACACACAGAAGTGCTGCTAACAGACCAAACTCTGTTTCCCTGTTCAGAAAGGTGCCTGTACACTCCCCTGACTTAACGAATAGCGAACAGACAAATTCAACAGGCTGAGCATTTGTAGTTAACTACACCTCTGCCTTCAATGACTGAAAGCCTGTGTTTCCTGGATTCAGTCACCTGCCAAGTTCAGAGGACACAGGTGTGAAACTACTGTTTTCTACAGAAATTCCCATTTCAAAGAGTTGACTCTTTGAAAGGACTGTCACACTATGTGGACGACATACAACATCAACAACCAAGTTAAGCAGAAACCAGTACATTTCTGTCCTTTGCAAATCAAATACATAGACTTGGCACATCCACACTGTGCATTAAAGCAAACATAAAATACCCAAGTTACTGGGGATCTTGCCAGCCCTGGAACTGAAGCAGCATCCTGAGAAAGAGAAGTTGTTTGCTCACAAGTTAATACAACTTTCTTACTTAGAGAGCTAAACTATCTCTGCATGGCATTATACCATACAATACAGACATAACACAGTTACTGCTCACTACGGCAAGGGCCTTTGCACTGAGATCCATTCTACTCCATCCTATGCAATAAGCTTTCCTTCTTCATCACCCTCTTCCCTTTTGATACTCAGACCACAATGGAAAATCCTGGGTAACACCAGTAATACAGGGGCCTGGATGTCCATTATCTGCTTGTGCTCACCCTTCCTCTACTTCGGTAGAAATTCATATTATGAACTAAGAGTTTCTGAACAGATTCACCTTAGGTTCCCAAATTCATCTGATTATTACAGTCAGCACAAGGTCCTTTCCTCAGGTATTTACTTCTTCACTTGCTCTATCAAACACCAATAAGTAACAGCAAATAAAAGGCTGAAGAAGGCTGCCACAGTAATATCCAACTACTACTTTTAGAGGAAAGGTTAATCTTTGTGTGAGTATGTGAAGTGACTACACTGAAATCTGGAGTTCTATTCCCTCATTTTGGATGCTAGATCTGCTTTCAGCATCACTTAGAAGCACAGAGATACAGTCCTGTTTACTGTTTTGTCTGCTCACATTTACTCATGCCAATATTTAAACCATCTAAGTTTCATAAATGAAACCCTAGCAGTGACGAGAGTGGAGGAACAGAGGACTGTTTTGTTAGCTTTCAGTGCAAAGTGACATGGGTCCCAGGCACCTCTGAATCCGTTCAGCTATTAAGATATTTATTCAGCAATTAAACATTTTAGCAATCATGGTTTCCACATTATGGTCAGTAAACTACATGTTGGGTATACTTTTATGCATACCTATTTTCAAATCATTTGAACAAATTTACATGGTATATAGATATGGAAAACAGCCAGAGTTAACAGATGTTGCCCTCTAATCTTTAAAGCCTCATCCTTTACTTTGGAGTTGCAGAGATAGGTATTTGAGATCTCAAATAAAACACACACTTCTGAAGACAATTCTATAAATAGCAGCAATCTGTTTAAGGGTTTGCTATACTTTTCATAAAGAAAGATTCCCAGAAAATGTTTTCTGAAACAGAAGCTTTGATGGATAGGACCCAGTAGTTCAAATCAATATATAACCTTGTAGCAAAGCACTGTTGGTGCAAGTTTTATACCTCCAGATCTTATTTCCCAGTCAGGTACCACAAAGCCTAAATTCAGAGTCACAAGAATTGACTTTGTAGCCCAAATACAATGGTACAATCTGTCATGGGAAAAGGACAACATAGAAACTGGTTCAGTGGTATTACAGCTATATGGAAATCCTTTGTGGGAGTGATTGGTAGTATACACCATGACTTACTTCTCTGTAACAGTATTAACTGGCATAACTAGTATAAGGAAAAGGCTAGCCTACAATTCTAATTAAATTAGTAGGTCTGCTTTGTACCAGTAATTTCATCCTGGAATGCCATATATTCCTAGGGGACAAGGGCAAAGAATAGTGAGAAATGCAACATCACTAAACAAAGAACCTCCTCTTCACATCCTCCATTCCTCACAGCTCTAACAGAGGATCTCCAGCAGCATTTTCCTGCACTTTAACTGCATGATGCTATTTAAGAACAAGCTGAACAGGCAAGGTAGAGTTATCATTACGTCTTTTGTGTGTGTTACTTTTTCTTTTAAAATAACCTGTGCATCTTAATGCCCCAAATGTGGAAGTGGACCATTCCTGAATAACAATTCCCTGGTACACCATTTCACCTCATAGTGGAAAGCATTAGATTGTGGGATGGTCCAAAGAACAAAGCAATGTGGAGAATGTTAATATTCAGTGAAATTACTTACCTTTGCCTGTAAAGATAAATTCTTGTCTGAAGTTTACTGCTTTTCAGTCTGGGAATAATTTCTTTATGCCTCCTCAGCTTAGAGAAAACAGTGGTACTTCTGGGCTCAGGCTGAGACAAGAGACCATTAAGTGTGGCAGAAAGGTGTCTTTTAGGGGAGGTAACAGCTGAGCAGAGTGTTTCAGGATCACAACTTCAGATGCAAGCATGTATATCTCACCTTAAGTGATTAAGTTCATTTTTTGATTTAATTTTTAAGTACCCTTAGATCTTCCTAACCTCTCTGAGACACTGTGAGGATAAATACATCAAAGGCCTAAGGCAAAAAGGTACTGTCACATTGGGAGTTAAACCTCAGACAGACAGGATTTGATAGAGACACACTCAGTATTTCTTTGCCAGTCATTACAAAATGGAAGTTCAAAATTATAAAAAGAAAAAAAAAAAACAACAAAAAAATAAAACCAAAAAACCAAGCTGTATGCCTTTCTCTGGATGAAAACATTGAAGCTACTAATTATCCACACGAAGCAAAGGATTCTGACTGTAATAATTACTTATGAAAAGTGACGGTAATTTGTCTAACTCATCTACTTTCACCTGGTCCCCTCCACATTCAACTATGCACTCTCTGAACCTCTTTCACGTAGGCTGGCTTTTCAGGATCAGTAATTTGAAATAGTTTAAAATCTACTCATGTCTTAACAATGGAAGAAATGAGTGGACTTTAAACCTATTTTCTTCATGAGAGAGCAATGGCTTGCATTAATTTTCTTGTCAGCAACCAAGTAGAATCATTTCCCTGGTTTCTTCCTCAAATCTGTATGGAATAACTGTGCTGGTGTTGGCTGGGGTAGAGTTAATTTTCTTCACAGTAGCTGCTATGGGGCTGTGTTTTGGAATTGTGCTGAAAACAGCACTGATAACACAGGGATGTTTTCGTTCCTGCCGAGCAGTGCTCACACAGAGCCAAGGCCTTTGCTGCTCCTCACCCCACCCCACCAGCGAGCAGGCTGGGGGTGCACAAGGAGTTGGGAGGGGACACAGCCAGGACAGCTGACCCCAACTGACCAAAGGGATATTCCATATCATATGACGTCATGCTCCGCATATAAAGCTGGGGGAAGAAGAAGAAGGAAGGGGAGACATTCGGAGTGATGGCGTCTGTCTTCCCAAGTCACCATTACGTGTGATGAAGCCCTGCTTTCCTGGAGATGGGCGAACACCTGCCTGCCCATGGGAAATGGGGAATGAATTCCTTGCTTTGCTTTGCTTGTGTGTGCGGCGTTTGCTTTACCTATTAAACTGTCTTTATCTCAACCCATGAGTTTTCTCCCTTTTACCCTTCTTGATCCTCTTCCCCACCCTGCTGTGGGGGGAGTGAGCGAGCGGCTGCGTGGGGCTGAGCTGCCGGCTGGGGTTAAACCATGACTATAACCATTTCTGTTCTTTCATTTGTGAATCTTCTGAAAGGACAGGCAAATAATTGTAACACAAAAGTTCTGAAAGTGAGAAACATTAATCGTTGATGTTTGGATTTTTACTACTCATAACTTATTTTTAAAAAACGGCAGATCAAACACACAGCTACATAATTTCCCTTTCTACTAGCACAAGAGTCTTCTGTATTCTCAGCAAATGTAGCACAGAAAGGAAGAAAGGTAAGAAATTTAAAAAATAAATGAGAAGTGGGGAGGGAAGACAAGAAGTTAGAAAGACATGGCCTTGAATAATGAGGCAATGCGGAGAAGGTTAATATTCTGTGAAATTACTTACCTTTATCTGTAAAGGTAAATTCTAGCCTGAAGTTTACTGGCTTTCAGTCTGGGAATAATTTCTTTATGCTTCTTCAGCTTAGAGAAAACAGTGGCACTTCTGGTAATGCTAAGTAGCCTTACTGAGTGGGTTTAATTTTAAGTATCAGGGAGGAAACAAGTCACCAAGCATGCCTTAGATTGGAAATAGGAATTTTATTCTTTCCTCCTTCGTGCTCTAGCTCATAGAAAAACTAGGTACAGAAGAATCATGCCAAGGAACATATGAAGACTCATTTTATGAGATCAGTTTTGGAGTTGAAAATTTTAAGGTAAAGTAACTTCATTTAGCTATCCGTCTTTAAATGATTAATCCACACATGGCATGAACTTCAAATGAACTACATAAATCTGAGCCAGGTCTATTTTTTAAAAAAAATAGAAATAGGGAGAGAAGCATGAGATCCTGCAGGCATTTTGCTCAGACAGGCTTAGTGTTTCTTAAAATATGGTACGCCTGATTATGCTCATAAGGTCTGGAAAAGGGGAATGCTACAGTCTTTACTTACACAATAATATAATATTACACGTGTTATTTTAGAAGCATTTCAGTAGTGTAGGGTAGCTATCCACGTACAAAAATAGATACTGTTTGGATCCAGGAGATGATGTAGTTTCTTGAGGAAAAAAACAGATGACTGCCCATGTTTCTCATAAATGAAGTACTAGCAAAAATGCTAATTGCAAAACATATTTTTAATTGAAACATACAACATAATTATATTGGAATTTCAACATACAACACCTTTATGGGCACACGCTATTGTACAAAAGGCAACTAAAGAGTTCTGTATTGGAGCAATGTCCCTAAAGCTAACATGCAATCTAATTAACGCACAATGACTCTTCTTTCAATCTGACTTAACTGCTTACTGAGAAGCAGTAAGAAAGAAGCATCTTTTATTCAGCATTTTAAGCCATGTATAAGAAAGAAGGCGAAAGAGGATACTATAATGAACAACTTAGAGCCAGTCAAAAGTTGCAACATCTTTTTATAGAAAAAGACGCTTGCTGAAAAATGTGTCTCCCTACCATCCAAAAAAAGACACTTCCATAGGAGTAGAGGAAATGTTTAGAACCATTTTTATACTCAAAGTAAAATTTCTTCAGTTCCAGTGCCACCAAATGCAACTGCAATGTGTAATCAAAACTTATTTTTAGTCAATAGTAAAATAATTAATTTTCTTTTTCATTTGTTTGTAAAAGATGTGGTTCTCTGCTATTCGCATTCCCCCTCCTCAGAAGGAGGCACGTAGTTCTGATAAAACTATATACTTAATTGTTAAGAGAATAGCTGGCAAGCCTATAAACTATGCAAATAACATTTGGATTGCAAAACACATTTACTACACTTGGCTGATGGAAGAATGATTATTCCATGTCTCAATTCACTAACAGCACACTGACTACCTAAATACACAACATTTCCTGTAGCCCTAATAGCTTCCACAGTTTAGTAAACACCATTCCACATATTACAGTAAAAGATTTCAAACCCAAACTTTTCTTCCACAGAGCCTCCTGTATTTATACATCCTAGAATGTTATGGAAGGAAAGGGAGGAACGCTGCACGCATTATATGGCAATTGTACTGGGGTCTGTTACAACACGTGGTTTGATTTTTAAGCTATCTAGTAAGAGGCAGAACCCCAAGCCTCAACGAGTGTGTATTAGAAAGCATACATTATGCCCTCTATCGAAAATTATGTAATTTGACAGTAAAATGTATAAGTAAGCCCATAATTACCTTAAGTGTCTGCCACACAGTCAACCCTCTGGGCTCACAAGTCAAAATATTGTGCTAGAGCTCCCAGAGAATAGAGGTAAGGAGAAAAGGGAGGGCCAGGATACGACTTTAGGGTTAAACACTACCCTGAGCCGCTTCCTCGACCCCATGATTCAGAATCGTGTGGGACTGACAGCCCTTGCATGCGGAACAGTTTCTACAGCTATGGCTGGGTTATCAGGGCCAGCCTCCCTCTGTGGATGCTAAAAGAGCTTGTGCTGTCAGTTACCTCTGAAACGAAGGAGTGACAAAGAGTCGTCGTACCATTTTGAAACGTGGAACTCCCACAAGTACTACTCACCTGAAAATCAAAGCATCGGCCACTTCTTGGCGATGCATGTGTGGAATAACCATCCCACCCATTCACATCTTAAAAGTTGCAGTGCAATCTGCTTTTTGTGGACAGCAGAGATCCTGTGGCATTATTCACAAAAGCAGGAGTTTTGCCACATTATTCTTGGCCAGAGTTTCCTGTCTCCCCCTACTATGTCTCATGGGTCTTAGCTGCTCTCTTCTGCAAAGCTGGCTACATTTCGTGGTATTGTAGATAAATAGTTGTAAAAAAGATTTGGAGCATAGATAATGAAAGGCATTGTGCAATTCTTATGGGCATATCAAATATAAGGTTTGCCCCACATGCAAAGAACAATACTGACACACTGAACGTGTATTTATTAATCAGTTACATCTGCTAGCCCCTTTCACCACCCTCACAGCATCAGATCCACTAACTGAGGTGTGGTTTCAAGAACACTGTATGAAAAAATCTGTGGGACTCACAGCATACAGAGATTCTCTTTGATTTCGTGTCCAAGCCGATGAATTTTGCAATAGCTAAAATTTAGACTTTAATTTGTATTGGGCCTCTTTCCATGCCCATAGAGGAGAACTGCACAAGTAATTTTCAAGCACTTCAGGCACTGCCCAATAACTGAAATGCAAGAAAAGGCTGTAAGGCTCTCATGAAGCCAACGCAGTATACACAAACTCACTCTCAACAATAAATCAGGGTCAGCTATGCCTGCATTGAGATGAGAAAAAAACATGTGCTCTATGGAATATCAAACACTCTTTTGGCCCATGCTGTTCGGGGTAAATGTTCTTACCACTTGGGAACTTCTCGTGATAATTTCAGTAGTATCCACTATGGTATAGTCCTAAAGAAACATTACACAAAAGCCAGAATATTTTTAAAAATGATCAAAAAGTGAGCAAACCAAGAATGAGACTGTTGCAATGGGTGACTGTCCAAATAACAAGATGGGCTGTAGACCTGAGATTGCATCTATGTTCCTGGTTCCTATAAAAAGCATCATCAAGTCCAGTAGAGGCTGTAGAATGAAACTGTGAGTTTCAGTCTGCTATTCTTGCTGAAGCACCCAATAAGAATAGTAGCACTACTCTAGAGAGAGATATCCTAAAGGCAAAAAGGGAACAGAGACAAGCAGTAGAAAAGTGGAGAGTGAAAAAAGGAGGGAGAACAGACAAGAAGGAGAGAAGCAGCGGGATACTCCAGCACTAGAGAAAATCATCTCCGCCCTTCTCAGCCAAAGGGAGAACTGCAGGGATACCTGACCTGCTGATAGTGGAAAAGGCAATAGAAATAGAAGCACACCTCCAGAAACAGTAAGAGAATGAAAAGTATAAAGATAACAAGCACAGAAAAGCAGAGCCTCAGTAGCAAGAATAAACATACCAAATACCAAGAGAAAATCAAAGATAATGACAGGTGGAGAGGGTCACAAGAGAGGCAGAATCTAATTTTAATACAATAAACTGCATTCTTCCATTTTCTCAGCCTTTGCTTTTGAGAGCACCTGGTATCACGGCAGACAGAGGCAGCTTTTCTGCTTTCAGGCTAACCTGCCATGGGAAACTGCTTGCAACTATAGGGTTAATACCACAGCCAGTTGTTTGGGAAGTGCTATTTGGAAATAAGTTTGTTAAGCACTGACTATTTTGAAACGATAAAGAGTGTTTGAAAGGCAGAAATCTGAGTGCCACAGAGAAGAATCCTGAAAGCAGTAATACAATCGAATGAGAATTTGAACTCAGTAGTAGAAATCCTGCCCTCAGTGAACATAATAATGAAATTTCCATTGGTCTCAGTGAAGCAAAGATACAGCCAACAACTGATGGACATAAATTGAGAAACATTCTCCACTCAGGCTACACAGATGCCTAGTGAAGGAAAGATTGTCCTGTAATGCAACATATTCTAATCATAACATGACAGAAAAAGCAAATATTAAAACTCTTTTAAGTATTTCAAATACAGTTTAGAAGACTAATTAGAATCATACAGAAACCTACAGTTATTGACATATTAAAACAGTTCAGGACAAAGGATGTGTTGCTTAGAAACTGAATTTACAGGAAAGATCAAACATGCTCAGTGTTTTGCAAAAATCCAAGCATCACTTCTGGCCATGTACTGAAGTCAGATAATAGCAATAAGAAATAAATGCATACATATGAAAAATTATTGATGTTAATTTATGTGTTAACAGTAAAACTGATGTGTTATGCACTCATGCTGAAGCCTACATTCACCGGAGGAAGGTAAATTAGCAACTGCCATTTCATTTCCCTATGCTTTGCTTTTACAGCTGGTAGAAGGTTTGCAAAGTACTTGAAAAACTTGACCCTTCTCCAGCCTCCCCCGCATGAGTCACCCAACCTTCCTTCAGTCATTAGACTGCACTTCCTGCTGGGATCCAGCAGTAAAACAAACGAGAGACACCAGTTCTGGTCACAGTGAGGGAGGTAATAAACCAGTGACAGGTATTTTTATGAAATTTAAAATGAATTCCCATATATTATACATATTGATCAAATGCCAATCCATGGCACTATTTTATATAGAGTTCTATTTCAAAAGACATTTTGAAGCACTCCAGAATCATCCCCTGTTCTGAAAGCATGCTTTCCTTGTTTACATACAGGCAAAATAATTTACTGCATTTTATGTGCTTCAGAAATATTGCAGACAAAAAACATGAAATCACTTTACTTGTACACGTATAAACTTAACTTGATTTTGATAACATTATTAAGAGTAAATTTAATGCAAAATTTCACAGATGAAGTTCCAGCATTTTGTGGCATTATTAAATCCATGTCAAATATTCTTTGTCAAGTTTGAGTTTTTTAGAAGTTGACTGCCAGTTCAACTTTTCTAGTTTGCTTCAATTCACTATGATAACTCTCAGTTCCACCATGTCTTTAATACATCCACATTTCTGGGAAAACCCCACCTTCCTCCCCCCAAAAATAAATTCCAAATGAAGCATCCATTGAGAGAAGTGGTCATGCTTAGTCAGCCAAATTTAATAACAAATTTACCCTTTTCTGTCCACAGACCCTCCTGGTATTTTAGTTCCAAACTTGCCTACTATTACACTAACTGTGCTAAGAGAACTGCTGTCCCCATAAACTCTTTGGGTTCATTCCACACTGCACACAGGAGACACAACCCCTTTAAACTTCAAGGAGTTCCCATTGCAGTGTAGAAGAGAAAAATTCAGAGATTATGGAATAATCATCTGCAAATCGATCAATTTCCCCCTGAAGGTAAAAAACTGAAAGAAAGAAAAAAGTTGAACAGTTCCAGCTTGCCTTCTTGAAGGGAAAGTACCCCCAGGGCATGTTGTAGAATGATCCCTATCTCATTCTCCTGATGCTTATTAAGAGGTCATAGATCTCAGTTACACTACAGCATTCCCAAATGATATCCCCAGCTAAGGACTATGACCTCTTAGCACAAGTACAGGGATATAAAATTAGGAATATTAAGGGTTCACATTAAGGAAGAGTTTGCTTCAACTATCAGTCATTTTGGAAGAATGGTTGGAATTAATGGCATATCTGGTGTCTTGTAAAAAACAGAGGAGCTTTAGGAAAAGGCACTGCAGGCTCCAGTGTTTTCCATAGGTGCAGCACCCTGTGCCAGGGCTAAATTTCTATCTGAACATCACAGTGGATTTCCACAACAGAGTATTCAATACAATAGATATCTTTCTCAAAAAAGTACAAGGTATACCTCAGAACACCGTGGGCGAATTAAGATGTGCTTTCTCTTTGTCTTAACCCTATTCCCTCTAACTAACAGAGTCACAGTATGGAAGCAGAAGTGATTTTGCAGCCATCTCAGACAGGTTATTACGCTGAGATCAGGCAGGGACTGGAAGGTCTTTAAGGACCTTTCCCCTCCAACAATTCTCTTTCGTAAAAAGAGAGGGGTTTACACCCTGCAGATGATGCTTGAGAGGATAAACTGAGCTCATATAGGTGGTGTGTTAGTGAACTACCACAGCACCCAGAAGCCTTAACACTCTACAGCTGGTTGTATAAACATGAATTAAGGTTCTTCTACAACTGTATTAAGCAAAGTGTTAAAGAGCTGTGGGGCATTTTGTTACATTTGGCTTTCAAGCTATGAATTTAACTGCTGAACATATAAGTAATGATAATCTGTTGTACCTCCCATTCCGTTCATTTCTAAATGGTAATTAAAGCAAGCACCAATAATAAAAACAGCAAGTATTTCAAGAAAATTATTTTAGAAGGTGCAGGAAATTCACCACTTAAAAAGACTAATTTGTCATGGCAACAAAACCCATTTTGTAATACACTGACAATATATTATATATAAATATTCCAGCAAAATAGAAGCATGTAATAAACAACAGGTATTTACTCTACAGTAAGTGATTTTCTGAAACATTGTAGTCAATATGGACTGTAGGTGTATATATGTGCATACATGCAAGACAATCATTATTTTATTTTTAATAGTGTGTCTATTAGAATCATACACATGAATTCCCATTGTACTGGGTAAAGGTCAGGGTAGCTACGACCCTGTATCAGCAGCAGCTTTACAATTCAAAGTCTGTATTACTGAGGACTGTGAAAAGCAAGACAAGCTTGGCCACAGGATCTATATTGATTACAACAGTAATTGGAAGCAGCATAGTTATCATAGGGTAAGTAATGACTATTTTTTCTTCTTCACATATGTGCCAGTGTTGATGATTCCCCCTGCCCCCTCCCTTCTCTCCCCTGCAGGCAACAGTCTTCCTTGGACAATGAGAATTAGGAATTTCAGCTGCATACATCAAATAGTGATTATAGTACTGCTCTCCCAGAACTGGAATGAGCTTTGGCAGTTACGTCCTCCACACAATGCCTGAAAAAGGTCAGTGGATTACCTCATGTCATCACCTGGCAGACTGCAGAAATTGGACCCTCTTCTGAAACAGGCGGGAGATGTCACTCGAGCTCTGGGACAGCGAAGTTAATATTCAATGGGAAAGACACAGTAGCCAAATGGTAACACAGAGAGATACCCTGTACTGCCCATTTGGAAATGCTCTGTGAGGAAATGGCTTGACCTTTAGAACACCCAGCAGTGGCTATAAATAAACGGAGCAACAGACTGTCAATGTAATAAAGCAAAGTTCTGGATCTAGCTGGGGCAGATTTTCAACAGACTTTCAACCAAGTCTGAAAAAGCCAAGGAGCTGGGTAAATCAGTGCTTGGAGACCAGGATGATGGCGTAGAGCTAACTTGGTAACCACAAAATACCAAAGCCAGAAGAAGAACTATTTATAATGTTATCACGGCCCCTCCCAGAGCCTAATGCTATTGCACTCACCCCCAGTGGCATGTCAGATATGCCTAATTGATGCTTTCACAGTCCTATGTCAAAAAAGCACCACATGGACATGTCCTCTGGTATAGCATAGGACTATGACCGTAAGTCCTACTGCTGAGCATGACTTGGGAAGAAGACACTGAAGTAAGGTATATTGTTTACACAAACCTTAGAGTATATGCTGAAAAACAGGCTCTGGTTGATAGGCACATGGGGTCTTTTAACCTGCAAAAGAGTGTACTCTTGTCGTCAATATTCATTCCTTATCTTCAGTGAAAGAGTATTTACTTAAGAAACTTTGAGCAGAAGTGATCAAAAGCATGGTTCGAATGTGTGATGCCCGAGTCCCAGGATGATTGAATTCATGTTCCAGACAGGAGTGGATACCTTGTGTGTTAACAGCACATTGGCCAAACTCTGCTGCTATACTCCATTTGCCCAGTAAGGCATGGATTGCTGCAAGATGAGCCCTAATAACCTCATATATGATGCTAGATTTAAATGTAAAAGACAGTTGACAGAAAGTTGTACTGTCTCTTAGTAGTAGACCTGGTAACCCCTGGGGCTGCCTACACCAAACCCCTTTGCCAGTGAGAGAACTCCAGCCTCCAGTTGAGTGGTTTCTGCTGCAGACCTGGACTTCCTGGGCCAGCAAGGAGGTGTCTCTGTCCATGGTACTCAGCGAGGCAATGGTTTCCTCACTGGTGCAGGGACACCAGGTCTGACATGATGATTATCTTGCCGTTATGTTGGGAGTTCAGGATCATACAGTGTAAAGTCCTTGGTGGACACATACAGTAGATATCCAAGCAAAGCTATACTTGCCAATATGTGCTAAAAGAATCACCTGCCTTTTTTAGTGATGGAAAATCAGGCTAGCATAAGAGGAAAACAGGAAACAAAATCGAGGAAAAAATACCAATGAAAGATAGATCAACGAAGATAATCAGAGGGCTGGAGCACCTCTCCTGTGAAGACAGGCAGAGACAGTTGGCGTTGTTCAGCCTGGAGAAGAGAAGGCTCCGGAGACACCTTATAGCAGCCTTCCAGTACCTGAAGGAGGCCTACAAAAAATCTGGAGAGGGACTGTTTACAAGGGCATGTAGTGATAGGGCAAGGGGTAATGGCCTTAAGCTGAAGGAAAGTAGATTTAGGTTAGATATTAGGAAGAAATTCTTTACTGTGAGGGTGGTGAGGCACTGGAACAGGTTGCCCAGAGAAGCTGTGGATGCCTTAGCCCTGGAAGTGTTCAGGGCCAGGCTGGATGGGGCTTTGGGCAACCTGGTCTGGTGGAGGGTGTCCCTGCCCATAGCAGGGGGGGTTAGAACGAGATGATCTTTGAGGTCCCTTCTAACCCAAACCATTCCATGATCCCATGATATACAGGGAGCACTCAAAGCCTCTTGGAAGACACCACCACTTGCTTCCTCTCCCACCTCCAAACAGAACAAGAGTTCTGGCATTTACAATTAATGCTCATGAACAGGTTTATTACAGGGGTTCCCCAAGTCAAGAATAACAGTTCCATGATACAGTCATCAGCTGCTCTCATTTACAACGGGTCACTGACAGACAACTCAGGAAGCACAACAGGCTGCTTTTAAAACACCCAGGAGGTGAAGATCTACTGGTTTTATGACTGAGTAACAATCTCAATAGCAGAGATTAATAGTTTCCAAGCAAAAGGGGGAGGAGTTTATGCTTCCTTGCCCATGTTGGCTATTCATCACGGATCTACTGTCTCTCAAGGTAAGCACGGGGGTTTTGAAGAACAGCAAGAAGGCTACTTTCACAGCTTTCAGCTCCAGCATATACAAGTTCTCTCCACATCTGAGCAGCTACAGATTTATTTATACAGAATTTTGACATTAAAATCTAAGAATACAATTATCAAGACCTTCATCTGTCCTGCTTCGGAGCATGCAGTTCTGTATATGAAGTTCTGTAAGGCAGACTCTCCAAATTGCTATGGTTTTAGCATGGCTTGGCTATTCTGTAATGCATATAAATCTTCCATCCAAGTCCACTGACAGGCTTTACACTGCCTCTGAATTCAAAATTATGATCTTTGGAGGCTGTAGTTGCCACCCTGTTCCTCAAATATCAAGGATCTGGAGTTGCAGATATGGGCCCTGGACCACATAATTCTGAAAGGATGAGTCCACAACTTACTCAAAGAATTGCATTGTACTACCATGTGTGTTGCCTGGGACAGGAAACAGGAGGAGAGGGTCTGCTTTCCACTGTCTCAGTCAAACAGAACGTCATTTTGTGGAAAAGAAGTCAGAAGTCCAAAGCAAATGGAAAAGTAGAAGCACGTCTCTGTAGTACAGCAACTGGGAAGCCCTCTAAGGAAAAAGAGAGGCCTAAGCTCAAGTCCCCAGTCCAAGCACTGTTTGTCTTTCATTCAATAACTGTTTAATGAAAAATCCATATGCAGTCCTTGGTGCAGGAATTCTCAAGAGAAACAGGGTGACTCTCTCAAGTGAAGTAACTGTACTTGGCAAACAGTGCTTGGCAGTGTGCCACTAGCTGCAATGAGGCAGATGAATATGCTTTTGGTGCATCATAGATTTAACTTCTTAGGGTCCTTGTCCTCAGAAGCACTTCTATCAAGCTCAGATTTTTCTCTGTACTGCAGAAATGACCAAGGAACCTTGCCATGTATCTTTTCTCCACAGAGATAGTGGAAACTGAAAAAAAAAAATGGCAAGACCTGCAATATATTTGGCCAGCTCTAGGATTCTTTTACTATCAGGAAGAGTAATTCTAGCTAAGATATCAAAGCATGACAACGCCAAGTGCTCACAAGATTTATCTTGTAGTCTCACTGTGCACAGCATACATCCTTTGGGACAAAATCCCCTTGAAAGTTTTCAAGTCTTCTAGTGAAGGAGATGGTCCTGGCATTACCAACTCATTCAGAAAGATGAAAGATTCCTGGGCACTAGGAAGAAGAGAAAAGAGGCAAGAGAAGGAAACCATTATAGTGGAATCTCTGTTACCTCCCATTTGGTAAGTCCATGATCACTCGTGGTGCATGCTGTCTGTGAAGCTGTTAGGTAGCACAACCTCTTATATCTAGACATGCATTAAGGTGTTTCTCAACCATACAGGAGGAGGATGCTATCCATGTAAATTACTTTTGGTCATAATTGGAAACACAGAAATACTGACTTAGCTAAAAGTTCCCAGCCTAGTGATACTCCAGTGCTGACGGAGAGCAGCACTCAGAACAACTGGTCCCAAATATATCCACTGGAATTACTTTCAGATGGCATGGGAGAGGAATCTCTGAGCACGGCTAGAGACCAGGACTGCATCTCCTCATTGGCAGGGGACACAGAGCTATAGCCAGTAACCTTTTCAACATCAGAAACTACTTACGGGATAACATGAATGGCTCTCAGCTCTACCTGACATACTTACTCAATCTGTCAAAGCTCTAGCACTAAGCTAGAGCCCAAAGCATAAAACTAAGTCTACATAATCACCTAAAGGTAAAATAAATATCCCCAGTGGGAAAATACCTCATGTCTTTTACCTCAGAACACCCTTAGCCTTGAAGCTAGGACTGCATATGATTCAGTAGCCTGCTTTCAGACAAGTTTTACAGCCTGTGATGCCAATGGGGCTAGTAGGGAAGTCATGTAACATGCACTAGGTCTACTGACACTCAGGTGGAGGATGGCAGTCTTGTGTACCAGCATGTCCATTGCTGTTGAGTTATTCAACAACCCAGCCAACTAGACTGGCATGTTCACTGCATGTTTGACTGCAAGCAAGGCAGCACCATAGGATGCTCCCTTTTTCTAGTATTATTCTGGTTATGACAGACTTCTGATGCCAAAGCGACCTACAGGATCTTCAAGAGAACCAAGCCTCAGCTGAATGCCTCTGAACACAGCTGGCCAGCAGAGAGGTAGTTCTCACGTATACAGGGGAGACCTCACAGAGTACAATCCCTGAGGATTTGGACTGTAAGGTGAAATAAAAAGCACGAAGCACTGTGTGCAGGGAGAAGAGATTATAAATCAAGCAGGAGAAGATTAGGGCGTGTCTGACAAATTGTGCCCCACCAACAGCATATATGGCAGAAATGCAAAAGGTTAAGGGTTTTTTCCAGTTGTCAGAAGGAGAAGGCGCAGTTGAGGGTTTATCGGTAGTGCACCACATTGATCCTGCATGCATGTTCCTACAGTGAGATTCAAACTGACATATACTAGAAGGATATCAGGTTCATAGCCATGCTAATTGGGTCCTTTACTTATATACACAACTTAGAGGATGACAATGTGCAAGTGGCTCATGAGTTATTAAATGGAAATGCTGCAGGAAGGACAGAGTAAGAGAAGCATTAACATCAGAGAGAAACACTATTAAATACATATTTTTATTGCCAATCTTTTGTAATGACTAAATTAATATAGTTCAGCATTTTATCTGCCCATGGTTACAAATATTGGGAAGAATTTTTTTTTTACTTTTCCTCCCATTTATCCATTATCTGTATTCCACAAACATCACAGGAATTGTCAGCAATTAACATAAATAAATCATCACCTTTTCAGAGAAAGCTTCAGTACAAGAATTTCAGATGATAGGAAAAAATATTACTAAATAGCTCAAGAAGGACCTGTTCCATCCCGCATTGAAGTCAATGGGAATCTTTTCATTGACTTCAATGGATACTGGATCAGAACCAAATTGAAAACATCAATAGCGCACACATTAGGATAAAAGAGCAGCTATGCCCTCCTCTAGAAAAAGAACATGAGTTCAATTCAAACAACAGATTACAGGAACAAACCAGTTGGGGAGAACTTTTTTCTTCTCCTTTGAAAAAATCTGCAAGAGAACAGCAATTCAAGATCCTGAGAGTTAAATCTCACAGAGTTGTAAGTAACCCTCATCTTCCACTATCCTCTGAATAGGTGGGGGCAACTGACACTTTTAGAGATTGAGATCACTGTTTAATAAACCAGCTCCCTTCTCCCCAATCCTGTCGTTGGTTGAGAGTGCAGAATGAAGATTCAATAAAGCAATTTTGCTCCTTTCACTGAAGTGTCAAAGCTTCAGAAGAACACATCTAACATTTGCAAAAGCAAAAACTAGAAGCCCCAGTATCAATTTGAGAACCTACAGTGGCAAGCCCCATTCTCAAGCCTGTTACAAGGTTGGTAGAATTAGGGGCAGTCAAGACACTGAGACACTCAGCTCTCATGTTTCATACCAAGGGTTTTACTACAAGGTTGTCTTACACCACTGTTTTGCCATCCTGTTTGTTCCACCAATGCAACTGTTTATTTTACCCAGTATAACTGTATGGAAAATGAACCTACAACTGGGTCAACATGCACAGTTCATAAATTCTTGCAGTGCAGCTACCTATGCATCTCACAGAGCATCTCCAAAGATCAGTAAGATTCAGACAAGCTGCAGCTGGCTCAGCCATCTGAAAAATCAGGGTTTGGAGGGCTTCACAACTGAAATGTGAACTTCAGAGGCTGACAGCCCCAGTGTTTTTACATAATGGACAACTTAGGCAACTCTTCAGTACCTGAGATGAAGCTCAGATTGAAAAGATCATACATAAGGATAGATGATACACTATGGCCTCCTCCAGAAAGAACACAGTTGACCCAAACAACAGAATATAGTAGAAGAAATTAAATTTTGGTAAACTTCTTGCCTTTCATTAACAACTTAGTGACAGACAAATACCTCAGGGTGTCTACTAGTTTCATTGGGACTCCTCCAAAGGGAGACAACCAGAGCAATTACGTAACGCCCTGTTGTGTCAGAAGACTGTGATGAGAAAGGGACGTGCCACCACCCCTCCATGGTAATACTTTTTTTAAGAACTATGAACCTGAGCACGGCACCCAAAGGCATTAGTGGAAATCCAAGAGAAAGGCAAAAGTCCAGGAAGCTTTCCTAAAATGCTAAAAGCACACTTTATTTTTGTCAAATATATATTGTGCTTCAGAAGAGAAAGGTAAGCTGCTTGTCTGTCAACTGTTTGTCACTGACTAACTAAAAATAATCTAAAAGGATGAGTTTTTCATAAATGTTGTATCCTTAGTGTTAGGCCATACATGCAGCTTAGGGCCCTGCATTGAATTCAGCTCATTAACCACCTCTTTAGTATTTCTTTGCTGGAGAAAGAAGAAATCCTCAACTCTGGCCGTTCCATGCAGGCTGCTCTCTCAACTTAAGGGTGTATTTTGGTCATTTATATTTAGAAACAGATGACAGTTGACTTTTTGTCAACTTGGTAGTCCAGAAGGATGTGCGGTTTAGGTTTTTATTCATTTCATTAGCTTTCAAACAGTCTGATCTCTACCCATTCACTATCACAAGTTTCCTTGAAAGAGAAGTAAAGGTATTTTTAGGAACTTAAACAATTTCCTTCAAGATTAATTTTCATTCCCCCATCCTCTGACATCATACATATATTCCTGCCTTTGCACGTGTACCCCAAATTGATTAATCCAGCATATTGGGTTTCACCCTCATTTAGCAACACAACTCTCAGCAAGAACTGCAGTGTTCAGGAGCAGTGCTCCAGGAGAAACAGCCATATCAGATCAAGGTGAAAAAACAAGGATGAATAAATGGGATCTGAGGCAGTAAAGGTGAGATCCAGAGGATCAGGGCAGGGGTAATGCTTTCTGGGAGAGGGAAGGAAGAGACAAGCTAAAGCCACTAATTTTTCAACATAGAAGGAGCAAAAGAAAGGAGAGAGGTATGAAGAAAAGAAGAGAAAAACATTAAGTTTTTTAAAGTCAAGAGAGAATATCCATACTCCCAGAAACCATGAACAATATAGACAAATACATTCTAGAAGTTTCTAGGAGTGATAAGGGAATGGCAGAACTGACTGTACCTGAAATTAGAAAAACATTTTAAAGGCCAGAAAAGTCAAAGCAATATATTAATAAAAGTAAACATTTCTTGCTGCAGCAGATTTTCATCTTTCATAATTTGAAGTTGGGATTAAAACCATTTGACAAATTCACCTTACTTCCTCAACTTTCCTTCTGCTCCTGCCCACTTATTTCTCTTCTGCTCACCTTCTTTTCACACGTCATCCTCACGAGCAGTACTTCTACCTGACTTTTATGTCATCCTGCCAGGACTTAGCCTGTGGATCTACTGGAACCAAAACTAACTCAGAAAGCTCTCCAAATATGAGCATACACACACTTTCTAAAAGCATTCCCAAACGGGAAGGATGGCTTTCCTTGTTTACAAAGTCACAATAAAGAAAGGCTTTTAACATAACTGCACTGCACAATACATATATTTTACACTGTAAAGGCTAAAACTAAAGTACCATTTAATAAAAAAAAAAAAAGCCTTTCTGTTGATACCGAGTCTATTTGGACCTACAGTGTATACCATCAAAAGGCCTCTTCAATCTAAAGGGCAAAAGTACTTCAGCAGATTTCATGTGGTTTCCTAGGTGAGGGGGCTGTCTACAGTCATTTCAAAGAGGAACCTGGGTTGGCTACAGGTCCATTCACCCAGCTCTGCTCAATTCAGTAGTATCGGATTATCTGATCAGGTTCTGCCCCTTGACTAATGCCAGGATTCTATTTTCCCTCTAACAATTTGCTTCATTCCTCTCAACTTTCAGTTATTGATTACTGTACAGTCATTTGGAGGTAACAGATTAGACTTACACAACATCCAGCCCAGATCTGCAACATGCCATTGTGCAAATTCATTATGCGGCTGCATTTAAAGCCCCCTTACAAACATCCTCCGTGTTCACAAGTGACTTAGGAAAATACATGTATAAGCAAAGTACAGAAAGCTGTACAGTATGAATCTAGAAAATACACGCAGCAGCCAGGCACAGACAGCTAACAAACACTTTAAATACAGTGACAATGCAGTAATTATCCATACAACCTTTGATATGAAGGAAATTTATAGTGCCCCATTTACAGCATAATCCTGTCCCAGAATCTGTTTATAAAGTTCTCACCTAAGCATTCAGGTGCAGGAGTAAAATAACTGAGAAAGGAGGAAGGAGATCACAAGCAGAGGATGGGAATCAGAAATAGAACAGTGCACGAAGCACCAAAGTGATAAGTATTATTTACCTGCCAGTTGACATTGATTAATCTTGTGTTCTGTGATATCACTCAGTGACTCAAACACCTGGAGGCAGCTGTCACAGCTGTGCACAACTTCTTCTTCTAACTCCTCCCCTTCATCCGGCCTTTTCTTACAGTCTAGCACTTCTCCATCTTCTGCCTTGTCTTCTAGTTTACAGTTAGGGTCTGAAAGAAAATCAAGACCGTGACGTCAGGCATCTAAGAAGAGAACCTTTAAAAAGAAAAAAAAAAAATCAAGACAGGTTCTTGTAGTAATGATGAGAAGAAACATATTTGGCATGAGCTTGCAGCACACTAGACTTTATTGCTAAATCGGCAAAGGAGGCTTTTTCCTTAATTTGTTTCTATCTCGATGAAAGGAGAATTTCCCTGCTACTCCCACAAATGCAGCTGCATTTCTCACTCAAGCAATTCTTCCATGCCTCAATGTAAGGTTTGTCAATTTTATCACAGCTATTGAAGCTGCTTTGATCACTGTAAGAAAGGATAAACCACCTATGCAATTAGTTTTCAATGAAAAGAAAAATCAAATCAATGAGTGTGCAGGAACTTCTTTTCACTGTTAACTACAGCGTTTCACAGGAAATTACCAGAATTAAGAGACTAACAAATTTGATTTACATAAACATGAAATTAATCTTGATTTTACAACCCACTCCAATACTCCATCACCACACTATTTGACACAAACAAACCCCTGGAAAGATTATACCCTGGGTCAAATGCTACACATGCTTTGAACTTGTGCATGACTTAAGACAAATCTGCTCAAGTTCCTGTATTTGCCAGATCATGGAAAACTGGAAACTAACTATTGTAAAACCTAAACAGTGCACAAGGAGAGCTTTGTCTGTTTGACATGTTAACAAGCATTTTGGGGATAGCAGGACAGCTCTAGCCTCAGAGCAGCAGCCCTGAGCCCAGCTGAAGCTTCCAAACGGGAAGAAATGTGCGGTCTCGCCACCATCCCCTCTGTGCAGAGAAGCCACACAGCTTGCTGCGCTACCTCGGTTCTGCACATGACCAGCACAGAGTGAGATAATGCGAAGTCTAGAACTTTTCGTCCTCTGAGGAGGAGTGAAGTAGCTTTAACTACTCCTGACTTTTTGCCCACTTTACTAAAAGCTTCCTTCAAAAGACAGAAATAAAACAATCTGTCTTCCCTAATAAAGCAGGCTGGCACTTAACTTTGTTTTTCCTTGGGAACCACAGTACAACAAGTGAAATGCAGAAGAAAAATGGTTGTGTACATTCCAGCAAAAGGAATGCAAGTGTTTCACCACTTTTCTCTTTTCTGCTTTGGCCGTCTCATCTTTCCTTTTAGGTATTTCAGAGGGCCGAGACTGAAACAAGTCATTTTAGAAAACAAGGACAAATTCACATAATAACAGGAGATTGTGCAAGTACATTTTAAGATGTTACGCTCTTTAGCCAAGCGGGTGACTAACCAGGAGTAGGCTTCTTGTCCACAGCAACACAGAGGTGGTATCTGTGAACCCACTTTAGTGCTGCAATTGATTAGGATCATGCACAACTACTTGAGAGGAGAGAAACTAAAACGTGCTAACACTAAATTTACATTAGAATAGGGAAGGGGTGAGGAGGAGGAGGAGGAGGATTCCACTTTAAACCATTCTTAAAACTTCTCTGAGCACCCTACAGCCATCCCTGTATTTGCCACTGTGCACAAATCGCAGGCATTCTTGTTGCCCACAACAAAGGTCAGGGCTCTCATCATCCTTCTACATCCTTCAGTCGACACTGCTGCACCCTGCCCTTCAACTGTTCAAATACAGACGGACCCGCAAGCAGAAACTGGAAACGACCCACGCCAGGAAGTCTTCCTCATGCTATGTGGCTCGTGATCAAAACCGAGGAATTTCTTTGACGGGGGTAAAGGGTAGAATTTATTTTTTAAGGGAATTATATTACAGAGGGAAACCAGATTAATTTTTAAAAATAAAAAACACATTCTGAAGGCAAAAATATATTTTCTGTGCAAAAGTCTTGCCTATACACCGAGTGTGATCTTTATAAGACAAATTATATTCACAAGGTTCTTTCAAGAGCTGAAACTTCCACTTGGGCAGCTACTTCCAAATAGAGGAGTAGTCTGCAAAATTACACACCAAAAAGGGATGCTAATTATGACAAAGGGATACTAATTATGACTTTATGACATTTCAACCGTTGCTGAATGCTCTGAATCTAATAACTTCCATTGCCACTTCATTTTCCAAGATATTTTGCAAGATTAGTAAAAGTAGTTAGGAGATCACCAGGTTATAAGCAGTTCAGAAAAAGAAATAATTGTCTTAACTGTTGCAAACTGACCCCAACATCATTAAACACTTGTTGGAAGGCAGCATGTGCACATCGCATACTATTAGTTGTTCAGCTCAAGCTCCCAGTTTCATCTCATAAAACTGACAGCACTCAGGGAAATGTGGGCACTGGGTCTGAATTTTAACATGAGTATTTAAATGCTGCACATAAAGTTTACAGACCTGTTTGTTTTAAAATAAGGGTAGTGTCTGACTCTGCTTTAAGTACAATGCTGAAGGAAAGAAAAGGGAGGGGAGGGAATTCTCGAGACTTATTATTCAGAAACACTTGCACTTTACAGGAATTCAGCAATACACACACACGTACGCACACATGCACCCCTTCGTGCACAAAAGCCTAAAGAATCGCTCAATTTAAAGCTTCCTACTTAGAGACTAGTTATTAAAATTAGAATCATTTTAAGACTAATAAATGTTTTGCTTCTCCTTCTGCATTTGCAGATATAAACTCTACAGGGACAGAAGTCAGTCAAGCTTATTCCCTTCTGCTGCAACTTTAGAATACATGCTCTAGCCAACTGGCACATTTGTTTTTAGGTCAACACTTAAGTGGGACCCTCTGGGACCTAGGTTCGAGTTTAGCCTACGACAGCTTTGTGAAATGAGTTCTGGCAGTCTCAGCCTCTCTCAATGAACGCATTTCCACTGTGATGCGCTTCCATGAAGAGATGTCACCACCAAAATAAAAAGATATTTTAAGAGAGAAAATATCATTTGGATGCTTTGTGAATAGATAGCTTTTCTGTTACGACAAGTATCTTCCATCAAGAGCTGGTCTAACCTTAAATAGTTACTTAAACTGAGGATAAGCTGCCTTATTTGAGCTGCTCTTTTCAAAGACTAGAATAAAATGTATTTTATAAATGCAATATTCATTCATCTATACTATCTCCTTAACCTCCCGTCCAAAGCTCATGCTCGCAAACAGACTTCAGGGCAAATGTCACTCATCTCCCACATTTCTTTCTCCCCAATATCTGCAACAATCACAGCCACAATTCCCTCAAGAAAGATTGTCTTCACAGTAAGATTACCTTTCCCAACATCTGCAAATGCCACTGTCATTTCCAGAGGCTTCCCTGCCTATTTCAGAGGCTGCCACGCACTAAGTGAAATTTTTCAATACACACCAGCAACAATACACACACCGGCTCCATCTGCAGATATCACTGAAAATTATCTAGTATGGAAAGGAGGGTTACATTTTTGGAACAGAAATAAATTCAGCCTATTAAGGCACTTTAAAAAAAAAAAAAAAAGAAGAGAAAGAACAGTTGTCTTCTGTTACTGATTATGTTAACATTATTTATAAGTGGAAATTAAAAGAAGCATGATTTTCTCATTACTATGTTCCCTGGCAGGTGGTTCCCCCTTTCCCTTCTTCCTCCTCCTCATAAGGGATGTTATTGCTGTAACTTGGTCTAATAAAACTGCAACTTTGGGGAAAATGAAAAATTGCATTGGCTTAAAAGCGTTGGAGGCAATAAAGCCATGGACTTCAATTAATTTCAAGTATGGGAGCGGTTTAAGGCCAACCAGCAGAAATTCTATTCTGTCCATGTAAAAATGAGGTTTCACCACATTTACTTTTTATAACCCATATAAAAGTCAAGTAAAAGTAATGAATATCTAAAAGCCATCTCAGTGGACTGGCAAAGACTATCTGTATTCTTGAAACTCATCTTACATATTTCGGCCTATGCAACCAGGATCCATAGCTAATCACAACTAAAACATCAAACTACCAAGAAAACAGCCTCCTTTCCAATCCATTTCACTGCCTTGCAGCAGACCTCCTTCCAAGCCACTTCTGCATGGAAAAGTGCTGGCAAAAGAAAGGAAAACTTAGATCATGTGGTTATAATTATTACCAGGCAAGGAATATTTCTTCAGCTCAGTGGTAAAGTAAAACTCTGTCGCTCTCTGCTCCCAATAGTGTCCATCGCAAAACAACTGCCTCATTAAATCTCTGCAGTAAGATTAATATGCCGTAGCTGCACTACATTTATAACTTGGTACTCTATAAAAAGCACATTTAATGGTTAGAGCCAGAGCTTAGATACAAAGTATTACTATAAAAACTTCTGGCAGAGTGTACACAGTGTGGGCCTTCTGTACTGCTTGCTCTATCAGAAGGTTTTTTGTTTTTAGTATCGACACTGCGTTCTTGCTATAGAGAAAAACAGAATGTTAAATCTTGCCTAGAAACAGACGGAAAACAACACAGGACATGTTGGGAAATAAATAACTAGCAAGACAACTTAACTGTGGAGAATTATTTTAAGAAAAAATGTGGAAAAGCAACCATTCCTTGGCATATTGATATCTACTTTTGCAGTCCTCTATTTTTCAACTACAGCAGTACAAGTTTGCTTTTTTCCAAGTTTGCAGATAGCTAAATGGAGACATAAGTGCATTCAGAAGAGTTTGAGAAATTTCCCATTAAAAAAGCAGAGAACTCTCTCACTTTTATTTCCTCTTTTCTAACAATACAGTTTATGCGCAGAGCCACTAGAACTTGTAAAAGGCACCAAACACCAAACCCACAGGACACACACACACAAGAGAAATATAAAGTCTTCCAGCTGAACAAAAAATTAACTGCATTCTTCACCTTCACAAGAGGAATAACTCCAACTGTTCTCAAACAAATTACCTACACGTATTCAGAGATGACTAGCCTTCTAGGAATATCCTTAAGGAGCCAGCCCTTACTCCAAAAGGTGACCTCAGCTGAATGAATGAGACTATTCAGATGAGTCAATCCTGCTCTTCAGATAAAATTCTGTGGAATCAGTACCAAATACAGAGTGAAGTATTTCTTGCATTCTCAGAACCGTATTAGAGAATGAGAGAGTCCTTGTTATCATTGGGAATTAACAATTATTTCTTCATGATTATTAACAACACAGAACCCTGTGATCCTGACTCAAACAACAGCTTTGTCCACCCAATCTCACTGACTTAAAATTAAGAAGCCCTTAATTGATCCCTGACCGCTAAGAAATTATACAAACAATCCTAAAAGAAATTGCCCTTATCCACATGTTTTACAGATGACAAAATAGTTTAAGTGGAATGAACATTCAAGTTCATCTGAAATGGAATAGAGTGGGGTTTTATGTGGGGGATGTAGAGAAGGATTAATTTTAACAAAAAAAAAAAAAAGAAAAGAAAAGCATCCTCCTGCACTTTAGAAGCATCTCACTTTCAGTTGGCTGACCTACAAAAGGCAGAATTTCTAATTCTCAGGATCTGAAAGGTGAGGGGAGAGGAATATAATTTTCCATTGCGAGCCCCAAGAATGCATTCTAAGCTGAAACAGAGAAGGAAGAATGCAGGCTTTGCAAAAACACCCCGATAAAAAAAATCCCTCACTCTGTTGTCAAACAGTAAGCAAGCACTAATGAAGGAATTCAGCATTACCAGTCTGTGCGGCTGTGTGTCCCACACCTGCCTGCTGGTCCTCTGTTTCATTTTCTTCTACTGTTAGAAAAAGGTAAACAAAACAAAAACAAAACAAAACAAAAAGATGTTAGGTAGGTAGCTGAAGTGTTTCAAGCATCTTTACACCAGCTTCAGTTCTGAAAGCCAGCAATGCTTGTACAACATGGGCAAGAAAAGCTGCACTGCAAAGTGCGAAAGTGTAGACGAGACCAAAACGGAATACGTTGCTGTGTGGAAGCTACAAATCTGAGAACAGTGACCAAATCGGTTTCATGGCTTAAAAACCAAATCGAATTTCTTCTGGGATATTTGTCTTCAATGCACTCTACTGTATTTGATTATGGAACTAAATGAGAGAATAATTCTGGGCTTTAAAATTCTGCTCGCTCCACACGGATAAAAGAAAGCCTTCTCCTGGCAGACGGGAGAGGTGTGTGTGCTAATTCATACATAAGCTTTTAAAAAATAATAATAATCCTATATTCAGTAGCAAACATCTCAGCAGTGCAGACAGCCTTGCAAAGGAGAACTAACCCCATGCTGTTTTACTGTATACACCATGCCAGCATCTTTCCCTTGGCTCACAGCTTTCCAGAGCAGTAGAACTAAAAACAATACAATTCTTGTCAGATTCACTATTCAAAATTTGTTGGGCGAGAGTGAACCTAACAAGAGCCATTCTGCTGCTACTTTGAAAAATTAGAGAGAGCTGTTCTCATATGCTCTGATATGATGCCTAAGTAAGAGTGACTCTCCCAAAGTAAAAGTAAGGGAAGAGCTAAAAGGCAGAACCATTTCCTTTTTATTCTCCCAAAGACTGAGTTCTTTGAGTTAGAGAACAGCAGAGAGAAAAGAATTCATTCTCCCTCCACAGGGGAAAAAGCTGAAAGGGGAAAGACTGCACTTTTACAGCATTTCCACTCCCAAGAATTCAGACCTCAAAAATAACCATGCAACTGAGTTAAAATCCAAAGATTTGGGTTTTTTTTTTCCTGGTTCTCGGGACAAGAGAGTGCAACATTTAGGGTCACATATAAATCTAGACATATATTCAAAAGAAGAGATACATATACACACTCCACAGGTACCTCTTTTCCTCCTCCGCCAACCCCAAGGCTTCATACAACTGGTTGTTTCTAGAATCTGAGTTTCTAGAAAAAAAACACCAGTTTTCATAAGGACACTCTTAGGACACCAGAAACTTGAAACACAGTGCATATATTAGAAAGAGTCAAGTACAATCTCTGGAGGACTCTAAACAATCTCTATCTCTGTCCCAGAGCTGTGGCTAGTAAGCACACTCTTCTCATCAACGGAGATCTGATAAAGTTTCCCCAGCCCTGGAGTAAGTCAAGTATTTCACAAAATATGATTTTATGAGCTGACTGTTTCAGTTTAATTTGTATTTTGCAGCCATGAAGTTACCAGTACTTCAGCTGTGATAATACTGTATGATTTTCTTTGTTATGCCGAAGCAGTCACCCCAGCAGCCCTCACAGCTAAAGGAAACTGGTCAGACAAAGAAAGCAACGGGAAAAGCTCATGAAAAGCTGAGCTTCGGGGAACACGTGGTCAAACACAAACTAAGCTAAATAGAAAGATTTTTCACTAGGGCAGCACAGATCAGTAAGATTCGTTAATATAGCAAGAAAAATAATGAATACAACTAGTATACAGTTTAAAAAAAAAAAAAAAAAAAAGAGATACTGCCTTTCATGACCCCCTCAGAGCCCCCAGTGAAATCTCTGCAGCAGCCCAACCTGACCCTGTTTATGCTCATCATCAGCTGTTGGTTTATTTCCAAAAAATCTTCTCAAGAACAAGCTCTAAAACTGCAAAATGAGTCCACTGTTCCATCCCTTGAGGAAACTCATGTTGGTCATCAGTACCTACTCATCAACCTTATTAAAGGTTATAGATGTATCTATTATCTACCAACGAAATCCTCAACCACAATATGTGTCATAAGTCTAAATCCAGTCCAGAAAGGCAATTTGAAAATTCTAGCATTTTTTTAAGTCTCAGCATAGAACTGAGGTGCCCAAACACAAACTTTTCAAGAACTGATTCCCAAGTGGGAAACTTCAAAATAAAGCAGCTACCTGCTATGAAGTAAACAAGATCTGTTTGTTCGAAGCAGATCTCCACTTGTAAGTGTATGCAAACCAAAATGCAGGAGTTCATCTTTTCTGCTGTTCTGTACTGAATGTCTACTGCCACCAGCTGCAGTACCAGCATCTCTCGCTGCTAGGGAGAAGTGGCTGCACACCAAAATGTGCTCAGCCTTGCGCTGCTGACCAAGATGTACACCAAACATTTTCAGGTCTTAAAATGGCAAAACCCCAAACCTGGATACTGCGTAATGAATTGTTTTCAGGCATGCAATTTTGTAATGTAAAAAGGTGACAGTGTATGCCTTGTGAAATCAAATGATTAAAACTTCCCTGCTATTTAGGGATCTGAAAATTCTGCGAGAGCTGAGGTCTGCTTTCAACAAAGGCTGACCACTATGTCTTTGTTACACTACAAGAAGGAAACAAGTATCAGAACAGGTAACTTTGTGGTTAGCGTCTTTCTAAACCGTTGCTCAAGCCCTTTAAGGACTCTCAGTCACAACAGAATCAAGCAGATAGCAACAGGCCATGGCACAAAGACTTGATAATAATATTTGACTAGACCACATATTTGTCTGGAAAATTAAAACCGCATTTAGGGGGAAATATGGTAAAAGGAATAAGAAAACTACCCCACAAAACCCACAGAATTAGGGAAATCTTAGCATTAGCAGAAATCATCTAGAAAATAGCTTCTCATTTTCCTTTGCATTAAGTTAGATCATTCCTCCAACTAGCATGTTACCTTAAGTAAGCTACAGCTGGTAGCATCAGATAAGCTCCCGAGTAGCACTTTATGCCCTTCCACAACCAGTCCCTGAAAACTTCTGTCCTATTTCAGCTCTGAGGCTGCTTTTAAACTCACCTGACTAGGAAAGGTAGTGTGACATGCAGCCAACATTAACTTCCCTTAAACATGAACTATACCACTTTCTTTCAGGGGAGGAAGGCACCTTTAAGCAGAACCTATATAATGAGATGCTTTAAATTGTGCTAACCAAACCCATTTCTCTAGCACTGGCATGAAATGTAACTAAAAAAAGCCACAAGGATGATATGCAGATAAAACAGTAGCATGTACGCACTACTATTAATTCCAGCATCAAAAGTACTGATATTCTAGGACTGTAATTGCGCATAGAGGTGTCATATTCATTACAGCATATACCACCACATCCTAGCATAAAGTAAGAAAAATTCTAGATAACAAAGCAATAGAATACTAGTAAAAGGTGAAAGAAAACCAGAACAATAGCTTACGCTGAACAGCACTTCTAGATACGTTTGAAATAATGTTGTGATGAAAGCAACAATATTCCTTGTCCCTACAATTAAGTGTTTAAGACCACAGGTCACCTGTTTTGTTAGCTGTAGAAATATTTCTCAATTTACTTACTTATCTGTTCCTTAAAACAACAAACCATCAAGTCCCTACTACATATTTTCTCAGTGCAACTTTCGAAAAACAAAACAAACAGGAAACCCAAATAATAAAATTTCGAAAAAAGAGCAGATCACCACAACAACTGTGGCACCACATTTCTTGAGAGCAATTTAAAGAAAAAAAAAAAATCTTAGTAAGGGAAAACAGAATTCCAGCATGTCAATTCTATCTCCAATTATAAAAGCTTGTGGTTTGGACAGATACCAGTTTTTAAAATTTTACTGCAAAAAACATATCTCTAAACTCAAGCTGTATCTATGTGAAAGGTTAGGGTATTTCTGCTTTGGTACAGCTAGTGTCCAAGGCAAACCCCGGGTTCAGTTCAGAGCACCCCTCATGCTTAGGCTGCTGAATGTCAACATAAAGACCAACTATTCCTTTTTAAAGAAAAAAACCCCAAACAAACACAATCTCAAATCAAGTAGTACCATTAAGGACAGTCAATGAGGAAAACCTGTGGGAATTTTGACATAAAGGTCCTAAAAATAGAAATAATCTCCTGACTGCTCCACAGCAACACCTGCTGATCAGTGAGGATTTCACCCCTTTTGCTTAGTCTCTTCATGGGATGCTTGGTTAGGCCATAAAGGAGGGAGATTATTTTATAAAGTTAGTATAAAATATACACAGATTTTCTAGCTTGCAAAATCTCATTCATATTCTACTGACTAACCAGGATTCCCCTTCACTGAAGAGTTAAATCTGTAGATTAAGCACCCTAAGGGAGAGCACAAGTCATTCCTAGTTGATGCCTGTGAAAAACCTTGTATGGAAAAGAAATGGATAAAATTAGAAATGTGTGAAAAAGGACATTTTCACTGAAAGGGAAGCCTTTTGGAGAACTCTGGCTAAGATTTATGGCTTCTGAGCTATTACAAACCATAATAAAATAAAAGCAAAAGATAATTGAAAAAAGTCTATTTTCTTCTAGTCTAGGCAGGTTAATAAATTTTAAAAAGAAGAAAAAAAAACTGTCCCAAATGCCTGAGCCTCTTTTCAGCTTCTTAAACAAAGCAGGAGAAGCCACATATCCCAAAATAAACTATAAAAATAGATTGCTATTGATTTATCCCTTCCTAAAGCATATTCCTTGAGAGAAGTGAAAATAAACCTAATATAGCAACTAAGACTGTCAGGATAGGAAGTTTAGAATATGTATTTTTAACTTGCACTTTGCATTTCCTATAATTCAATACTTAATCTATAAATTTCCATTAGCATGTGATTAGTAATTCAATTTAAAGCCATCTTTGCACAAAAGCCTTTTTCTTAGGATGGTAACTTTGCCAAGTGCATCTTCAATCTACATGTTTGAATAATTTCTGCAGACAAGTAATAGAGACACTAGCTATATTAGCATAATCAATACACAATTTGCCGAGTTACCCAGACAGAACAGAAATAAAATGTGTGTGCCATTATTTCAGTACCTACAAATGACTCTAATTTCTGGAAGTATCTCTCTACTTTTCTTTTCCCTCCTCCTCGTGGCCACATAAAAACCAAGAGGACATTCCTACTGCCACCATCTACAGGTAGATATTAAGTATGATTAGATAGATTAATCACATCGCAGAAGGCAAATTTAAGAGCCAGTTACAGGAGGTGCTGAGTATCCAACTCTATTAAAGTCAATGGATTTTGAAGATGTTTCGCCCTTTGCAATAATGTGCTGTGGAAATACATCTCCATAAGGGTTCAGTCAGGATACAAACCTGAAATTAAAGAAGTTACAGAGTAGTATAAAATGCAGGATCACATGTCAATGCATCACCTGCTAGGGCTACACCTTCCTCCGCTTTCTTCTCTCCCTAGGTACCACTGGTGCTCTAAGACTCACCTTTTAAACTGTTCTGGCCTCACATGCAAGCACAGCAGTTACAGCACATTCAGTGCGTGACTCCTGGAAGTCAACAACCATTTCAGGCTGTTTCATAATGTCCTTTAAGATAACTGGCATTCATAAAAGTTCAGAACTACTGAGAAAGTATTGTATTCTGAACAACGTCACCTAGTATCGATATACATCTATCAGCTACTAGCCAGAAACCTGATTACCATTTTGACTCTCAAATGTATATGCACCCAATGACTTGACTGTGAGACATCAGAAAAAGAAATGCATTTGCATATTAACATTTCAAATATCTACATTCCAGAACTCTATTGAAAATTAATTCTGTGTGTAGCCACAACTGTACAAAAATCCAATAAATCATATGCATGAATATATGTGTTTCTGATTTGTTTTCCTTTGTGCTGTGACATACCCCTTTTCCTATTTCTATCCCCTCCCAGCATTGTAACAGTTTTCTCTCGATATCGGAAATTATTTTCCTTAAAAGATTCCTGTTACATGAAGCTTTTTTCTTCTTGCATTTGCTTTTTCCATAAGACAAATCCCCTCATAGCATTCACATTTTTTACTCCTCTCTTTAGTCTATCCCAACATCAAGCTTGGGGTTTTTTTCCCCTAATGTTCTTCTTGTAGAAAGACTGAATTAGGAGTTCCCAATTAGACTGCAGTGGTTGGAAAATATTATTCTTATGCTAAAATAAAGTATTTTCCTAGGCAGCACATAAACATAAAAGTAATAAATACACTTAAGTGGAAAGAAATTACGCTTAAGAAATCCTTTGGATATTCTTCCAACCCTTGATCTCAGGGATGACAGTATCCAAATGTGACAGCCTAAAGACATCCAGTTTTACATAACATTGTGCGCAGAAAAGGCTGAAGATGCTCTTTCCTGCAGCAGAGGGAGAATTCTACAGAAATCCCAAACCTAGGGGTGGGGGAGATATCTTTTTCTGGACAGCTGAGGCAGTAGATTAATTAATCCTGCCCAGAATGCTAACTTTGCCTTCCTAATCACACATCTTTTAACAAGGTTAAGCCACATCTACATATATATACTCATATTTTTATTGTTTAAACCAAACTGATAATGGTACGATATATTTTAAAAAGTACTTTTCTCCAAAGAATCTTAAAGCTTTTTATAAACCTCAAATAAATTCCAGACATCCCTAAGACTCTCCATCATGCAATGTAACAGATTATAATGTATCTGCGAGTCAAATTGAGGACCATGGTGAGAATTAGCAAACCAAGAGAGAATCTGTCTAGGAGTCAATTCTTAGTACCAGGGTCAGGACTTTCAGCTGTCCTGCCTGTCTTAAAATGAGTAGTCCACCTCCATTCCTGGCAATGCAACTGTGGGCATCCAGTCCATTTTGAGGAAAGACAGAAGTTAGGAGGCTAAGATAAATTTTAAGCCTAATTACCAAAGCCAGTATTTAACACGAATGCTTTCGGAGTGACTCCTCTCAGTATACTGAAGCTAGGTTATCACCTAAGCTTTCTTACTCTCTCAGAGGGACATAACTAAGAATGTCTGGTACTCCTACAGGGCTGTATTTTCAACTCTGCTTAGAAAACAGGAAATTCATTAAAAACTGTCTGCAAAAGCTTAAACTCAGCAAGAGAGAGCAATTTGAATCAAAGCGACACATGGATCACAGAACCTCAAAGTAACCAACATTACACAAATCTGAAGACAGGTGATGTAAGGGAGGGCTATGAGGACCTACAATAAAGGTTACTGTAGATGTTCATTGCCTTTGAAAGTTAAGTCATTTATTTATATGCCTAAAATTAAGCACTTAAATTGGGGAGTTCAGGTTGTCTGACACCATTCCAACACCAAAACAAAATACAGCTGCATGCTTTGGCTCTATTACCTAAAGACATACATTTATCTGAGTCAAAAAAACCTCCCTCCTTTCAACTGAGATTATCCCTGATTTACCAGAGATCTCCATCTACTGTGTACCAGGGGTTTAAAAGTTTCTTTTTGATCCCTCAAACTCTCTGCTCTGTTCCAGATTATTGTCTATCACGTAGAACAGCACTCTGGTCTATATCCATGAGGGAGCTTAGAAGCCCAAGAACTAGTGAGGGGATGCTGCATGTAAATTGCCAGAAGATCTGCTCAGATGCCACTCAGGTCAGGCAGCACCTCTGGTTTTATCATCCAGGCTTTCTCAGTGCTGTGCAGCTCAATGCTGGCATCCAATCAAAGCCTCACCACAGCTGGCTAGTGGAAGATTACATATTCTCCTGCCTGCCCTGACTGTGGACGCAGTCTTACGGGCTGGTTCTTCAGGGTTTACGTATCCTTCCCTGGTTGCTACAAGATACTGGCAGAAAATGTGTGGGTGGAAATACCTCTTCCTTTCCCCCTCTTGCCCACGCCCACCGGTTAGATCGCTCACCCAGGATGTGGGTGGCACCAGCCCCACTTTCTTCTCTATCGGAATGATTTGTACTCACATCATGAGCTTCCTAACAAAAAGCACTTACCCTCAGACTTGAGGTGCACTCATTCATTGCTGTTGAAGCTGTCATACCTCATCTACAGTATTCACTGAACTAGAAAGGAGGAGAATTCACAGGATACCTTATCCTCGTGGTTAGGGCACCCACATGGGAAGTGGGACACATAGGCTCCAGTTCTAGTTTTACTGAAATAATTCATCAGAAGTAATACTGCAGTAAGTACTTGGCAGACCAGGACTCAGGTCTCCTCTTTCTCCATCGGTACTCAAGCCATTAGAGCCATGAGTCTTCTGTGTGAGCACCCTTTCTCATCCTCTTGTTCAACAAATACTTAATTACACTTTTGAAAAGGGAAACGTCATTGACAAAAATAAAAGGGCAACTCATGCTCATAGCACAATACACTGCTGCGTAATGACTGATGTACTCCCTGTGAGATACAGGTTCAAACACCCTTAGACAAAGTACAGAACAGAATCCCTGCCTATCACATCCTAGCAGAGCAAATAACTTTCCCTTTTCAGTAAAGGGGAGAGGAAGAGCAGCAGCACAACCCCTCAATTCCTTCTGACTTGGGAGGAAAGGAACAACCTGTCCCCTATCTCCAAAAAGCTGGATCAGATAAGTGACTGCTATGAGATTTACTTAGCGCATTAAGACTCCCACATCTAGAACAGGGGAGGAGCTAAGACACACTGTTCTTTCCAAGTTTTTCCTACTCTCTCCTTAAGGTAGTTCCTACTGAACAACATTCATAAACCCCTAACCTACCTATGAATTATATAAAGAATCCAAGTGCCTGGTGCAAGATGACTATTCCACTAGGCATCCAGGCACCTCTAACTAAGCACTGCAGTACTAGCATGTACTTGCAGTATGCAAGCCCTTTTTTTTTTTTTTTTTTTTTTGACCTAGCCTTAGAGCTTTCTAACCTTTCTTCATTGATTTACGTTTGTATCTGGCAAGCAAGTCTTCTGCTCAACAGATTCACCAGAAATCGCAAACCAAATCTTTTCCTATGCTCTAGCTCTTTGTAAGCCACGTAAGGCAATCCCTTCCCAGCGGCTGCACGCACAGACCAATAGCGCCTCATTTCCTCCTCTCATCTTCAGAGTGAAAATGTTACATCAGGCATGGATCTTGACATCCTGTTGTCCTGGAACCAGTGAATCAGAAAGTTCCTTCCTCACAATTGTATTCTTTGGAGGTGGAAAATAATTAACTTCCCCACCCCCTCCTCCTTCCTACTGCCACTATCAAAGTTAGAAATTCACTTGACTCTTGTCTGGAAAAAAAAAAACCCAGCCATCATAATTCAGTGCCAGAGAAAGTTTTGTTGATCAAAGCATAGCCTAGTCTTCCCAAGGACACTGCCTAACTACATCACATCATCCAGTCCAGCAACACAGCAGGTATTTTATTTTTGTTTTTAAAGTTCCTTTCAAGAAGTTAACAAGTCAATAATGGACATTGAACTCGACAGGTTACCAAAAGAAGTGAACAAAAGAATAAAAAAATCAATTATCACGGAATTCATTCTTTAAAATATATTTTCCTGGCAAAACAAAACCTAATAATAGTAAGGGCACAACAAGTTTCAGGGACTGTACACAAAAGCCATCTATTGTGCAGTTAACCAGGACATTTAGACTTAAAAGTGTTCTAGCTTTTCCACGCTCGTGTGTAGCACTGAGCATCTGTATGAGAAACTAGGAGAGAGATTTTGCACTTCCGTTTAGGTAAGGACTAAATTCCTGTTCCAGCTTATTGCCTTGCATGAGAGAATAAGCTCTCCAAAAATGGGGTTTGGGAAGAAGGGAAAACACAGATACTCTCACTACCAACATCCTGTCCATTTGTCCTCAGGGCAAAAAGGTGTTCCGCTTCAGCCAAGAACCTGTTTAACTAATGACTAGTACTTCCAAATTTTAAGAACCATAGTAAGCCCCTATCACATTAAAATGAAGAAGGGGGAGGGGGAATTCACTATACCAAGAGACATATACATGACTTTAAGAAATTCTGAAGGACTAGAAATCCTAACCTTAGAAAAATTGCACCTAATTGCACCTATATTTAAAAGTGAAAGTATCAGATGAATCACTTTTACTCAAAAAACATCCCTCTGTCTTGCTCCCATGATAAAAAAGAGTGGGAAAAAAACACAATGAAAACACATCCCCCCCAAAATCTAAAATTTCATTGGGCACTAATTGTGTAGAATTGGTAAGTAACAATGCTACAACCCTTTTGAGTACACATTATGCGGATTCAACTGTACAAAGAAAAGTTGCAGCATAGCATGCACAGCATCACTCTAGCTAAAGGAAAATCTAAAAGGCGCAAATGTGCACACATCAGGAAAACATGCATAACCTAGACTAAATCCTGAGAAAGGAGGCAAAAAAATCCTCTGTATCTGTTTCTCAATAATTCTGCAGTATAGAGCAGAAAAAAGTATTTGAAACTGAAGGAATGTGAAGCGAGGGGAAAAAAGTGTGACCAGTGTTAACTACTATTGTAAATACGGAGGACAATGATCCTGGTTCAAAAATCCATTGGAAGAGGGCAATTCCGTGCAGTCCCACTAATGTGTGCACAGAAGAACATAAAGCAGATTTTTTTTGGAAAGTAGGAGGGCTGAATGAAAATGTTAATTATAACATGTTGTAATAAAGATACCCCCAAGATCAGCCCTATCTTTTTTGCTACAGTGTAGTCCCTAGGCATATGGCTAACTACTCCTTGATCATTATCCTGGATAAAACTAAAGCTACTGAAGTTTAGGAGACTCATATCTAACAGAATTTCTTTCATCTCTAATAATTGCTAAACTAGCATAATTACTCATACTTGAGGTGAAATAGAACCCAAGTTGTCTAAAATTAAAGTTAAAACAAAAACAAACCTTACCACCTCTTTTGGTTTTCTGCACATTCATCTTTTGTCAGAGTCCCATGCCAAGTGTAGCATTACGATTTAAAAGTATTTAAAAGCTTCTCTTGTGCTGTCTGACTTTTGTAAAGACAGCAACTGAAAAACTTGAATGCTTTGTAGTAACACACTGCAAAACGTATTTGAAAACAGACATGTACATTTTCACAGCACCAAATACAACAGGCACAATTCTTTGTAGATCTGTATGTTGTCCCTTCAGGGAAAAATATATATACATACGTATACATGCCACAGTTCTGATTTAAGTGAAATAGCGCCTTTTCTCCACCCCTAGCTGGGACTGATTTTGAGTTCAGGTAGCCCTACAGGAACCAATAGAAACCATAAAATACAGCTGGGGAATGATGCTAAGAGGTCTGTCTTAAGGTATCAGCATTTATATTATATTTTAATCAATCTAAAAAAAAACAACTCCAAGTATCTCATTTTCAGTGTTTTACACAGAAAAAACACTGAATCCTTATGGTCTACATAAAATGGTAACAGTTCTTCTAGATCCTTTCCTCACGTACAATTATTCAAAAGGATTACTTTTTTTCTGCCAAAATGCACGAGTTTCAAAATACCGAACCGTGTTTCAGAACAAAGAAGTGAGATCTCTTAAACCAGTTGTAAATTAGACTGAATGAATTACAGAGGAACATAAAGCCTTTCAAGACATCTTAGATCATGGCAGATAACGTTATCCTACACATGTTAGATAAGTGCCTCCATACTGACAGCTTCCCTTGTTACACAAGTTAACAGCAACTCGGGAAAACAAAATCAAACCAAATCTGCACCATTTCTCAGCTTCTTAATATTATCTTTGTCACAATATTTGACCTTTATGGACCTAGCAGTACAGCCGGTACCTGTTTAGATGCAGCTGTTTGGATGTTCAACCCAACAGTACCTGCTCCTAAGAGGTAGATGGTGATGGTCAATATAACTCATGCTAGCCCCAAAAATGACTGGGTAATATTACTGTAATCCTACAGCTCATCAAGACCATCAATAACACCGTGCACTGCCAAAGTCAATGAAGTACTAAAGGTTAAGGATGTTTTTGCTGTTACAGATTTTTTTAATATATAAAGGAGCTGGGGCATGCTTTGGCAAGTCAAAAAGAGAACACTATAAATAGCCTGCATTATAAAAAGATGCTAATCTTAAATCCTCTTTGTAATTTGTTTTTTCATGTACTCTTTTATGTTCTATATCTTAATTTTTGCCCTTTTTTGGATGGCCAAATAGAAGCCAGCAATCCACTCATGCATCAAACAGATGTTTTTGCTTTTCAGGCCAAATGGAATCTTATGAATTTTTTGTTCCCTCCCTATAAAATGATGATGCCAAAATAACATAGTTCCTGAAAACAGCCCGTTCAGAAAAAATTCTTTGGACCTGCAATACTGAAACTTTAAGTCAAGTTCACAGAAATCATGCCAATACTAATTGCTGGTTTTGTTTATGCTGGATTGATTATAGTCTAATCAGCAGACAATCTAATGACTTTCCAGTCTAGTCCATGCAATTTAGAAGCTGGGGATGGTTGGGGCTCAGAATAAACATTCAAACAGTTGACAGATACACAGAAATGTAAAGGCTACTGTTTGAAGGGGATCCGAATGTCAAATTCTCTCTGAACTACTGCTACTATTAAGTAAGATTTCTGTTTTAATCCACTACTGTTCTACCTTCCTTGGTACTACACCACATCACCCGCACCTCTGGATGAGAAATATCCTTTCGCTTTGAATTTATGATGAGAAAACAAGATGCGTTAAAACACAGGTACATTTACTCAGTTCACCAACACCCTGCATGAATTGAGTTGCAGTTGTAAATTCAGTTGGGATGGAAAGAGTATCTAGGTTTCCTCAAAAAGAGGGAACAACTTTGAGAGACACTCCGGGCTTGCCGAAATATGTCAAGACACAAGCCTTCTTTAAGCAGAGCACAGATACGTAAAATACAGCTGATAAATTTTTCCTTCTCATCTTTCTAGGAACTAACATTCAGTAATTTTATTTCTGCGGTCAGACGTAGGATAGAAAATTACAATGCGTAAAAATTTACTTCCAAGTAATAACAAAATATTTTTATATTTTTTTCCAAAAGAAATCACTTTCAGAGATCAGCGCTTCTATTAAATGTGTGGGGCTGTTCTAGTTTCCTTGTGATGGCTTGTCTTAACACCTACAATTGCAGTGATTTTTCACGGGCGACTTTAGCATAACGAAAATTACCTGACTTTAGCTTAGAGAAACCCGAGTTTAATGTTTAGTAGGACTACATTTTCATTCAAGTTAGTATAAATAATACCCGGTTTTCTTTGCAAGTGACTATATTTTTGTAACTTTGTTTCTAAACAAAGTTTCTCATCAAAAGCCGGTAGTAAGGGCAAAAGAAAAACCTCAAGCCCTCCCAAAACTAAAACCCCATAAACCAGCAAGGGTAGGGGGCAGGGGGGAAGGCAGTCAGTAACCTAAGTGTGATATCTACAAAGCATGCCAAGTCACAAAAAAAGGTTTACCACTCAAATTGCCAAGTTAAACAAGATACAACCGAGCTGCTCTCCCCCGCTACCTTTGCTCTCTCATCTCAGGGGTTCTCCAGCAGGTTTTTCCTGAGGGAATTGCATTGCCCTTAAGTGTTAGGAGTTTAAGGAGTCAGGCCAATTGCCCTCCTTCAATACCCTTCATTGAAACAGTGGCTCTTTGGGGGCTTATACCTGGGTATCATATCTCTGACTTACCTTTCCCCACCTGCTTTTGCTCCTGCTATCCTCCCTCCCCCACCAAACGCATTAGGTGATTTTGAGCCAGTCAATGATATCTAATAGATTATTTTTTTTTCCCAGAAACTAGCCAAGGAAATGGGATAAATTAATCAGTAGAATGAAATATAGGTCAGGACTGATGAGTTTGATGCAACTGATCCTTCCTCTGCCTAAAAGAACCCAGCAGTTGAACTTCAATTCCTCCTTCCTAAAGTAAAATAAGATATTCAAATTACAGTTTTTCAGAAAGTTAAATAATCTACTCTCCTTTCAAGAATCTTTTTTGCCACAAGCCTGTAGTATATTTGTAAGAGACAGTGCTTTTCACGGAAAATAATTATGATCTTATTTTTCCTTGGAAAGATGTTTTTATTATTCTTAAATTATAAGGGGCTTATCTAATGTTAGCTATGCCTTCTTCCTTTCCTAGGTCCAAACCTGAGATGTAATCCTCACCAAGAGCTGGGGGACAGTCAGACCAAAGTTGGCAAGAAACCAAAACGGGCTGGGGGGGGGGGGGAAGGGAGAGAAAAAAGAAATAGAAAAGGAATGTAAATAGAAACCAGGGTAATTTAAAAAAGTGTATTTTCAAGAAATAGAAGAAATTTAGTCATTAGTAGGTTCTTAACACCCACCATTTCAGATGAACCTTAGTTTCACGCATTCAACATAAAAAACCCAATTGTCATTTTGTTTTAATGTATTTACCTGCCTTCTATCAGTATTCCCCTAAGATATAAGTTTCAAATTAAGTTATCAAAAGTGACAGACATATCAAAAATATCTCTTATATCTTCCCCCCAGAAAGGGTTGCTAAGTACATGACAAATTGGAAATGTAATCTGTAACTCCATATTTTATTTAGATGTAAAACAGCACTCATGAGTTTAAATAACTCATTTACATACATTCAAAGAATAGTTTTTCAGAGAAGCTATTTAAAATACTGTTTATTTTTGAACTGTAGAACTATATTTTGCACTGACTAAATCAGTAATATTTAAGAAATAAGGAATTTAAATAAACACTGCATTGGAGGTACAGCTGAAATTGCAACATTACTTACAGCTTTTGTTTGTTCACTAAAAATGAAGATGTAATAATTGATGGGCAGACTCTTATCAATGAATTTAAATGCTATGTCCATGGCAAGCATCTCGCAACTTCTCAGAGGAATCGCATTATTAGCCCTTTCAGAAATCTTACAGTCGGACCGCTTGCAGAATACTATTAATCCCCTCAAAAATTGACATGATTCAAGAAAAATAAAACAGGGAAAATGAAAAAGATATTTGAACAAAGGCCACCAAGAATGATAACCTACTCCCCAAAGGTAATTACTGCAGCAATAATTACAGATGATGATTGATTTACTGCCTGGTTTTAGTTGAAAAATAGCAAATAAGACACTGTAAAGAAATATCTATCATCTCTATCCTGAACATGAAGTGGTTTTTTTTAAGTCAGTAGTTTATTGTCAGCGAATCCAGGCTACTCCATCTGAATCGTACAATGTTGCTGTTTTCTTGTTTTAGGGACTCCCGGGCTACTGGTACATAAGGAAGGCAAAGCCCATACCTCCACATAAAATGGAAGCTCTATCTTTTGTTTTAAATTAAGCGTGATGTTTACAGGAAGGTATTTGAAACAAGCCTCCTCTCTGTAACACATCTAACAAATAACCATGAGTAAAACACGTCCAGTGTCTAACAGGAGAACGATTTCCTCTATTTGGCAATTAATTCTGAACGTTTATTCCTTTGCACTTAAATACTTGGAGGTCTTATGACTACCCTTCAGTTAAAGTTTCCCAGCATCTTTTTGCAAATATGGCTAATTGGTCGCTCTCCTACTGGCTCTAAAACTCTTATGCGCACGTAAATAAATCCTCCCTGGGAAGCTCGGAATATA